>NC_135506.1:67156592-67184401 GCF_052857255.1 Amblyomma americanum | reverse complement strand
ATGCATGCATGGCATTGGAACAAAGCCTTGCTCAGAGAGTTTTTTCGTGCTGCATTGCAGTTTCCTTTCGGGAGATGCTTTGCTTTTATTTTTTCTTCTAATCTGTTGCACACAGCGTTGTATGTAACCCGGGAAGGAATAAGGGTGCTCAATGTTAAGGGGCCGTACACAGCATGAGATCAAAGCAAACCACTACAGAAAAGCTGTCAGCAATGTACGACATTTTGAACTCGCGTGAAAACAACGTCGCGATGCACTCGATTCCTCTCTAGCCGCCGCGGTGGTTGAGTGGTTATGGCGCTCGGCTGCTGGCCCGAAAGACGCGGGTTCGATCCCGGCCGCGGCGGTCGAATTTCGACGCAGGCGAAATTCTAGAGGCCCGTGTGCTGTGCGATGTCAGTGCACGTTAAAGAACCCCAGGCGGTCGAAATTTCCGGAGCCCTTCACTACGGCGTCTCTCATAGCCTGAGTTGCTTTGGGACGTTAAACCCCCATAAACCACAAACCAACCTCGATTCCTCTCTCATTCATTAATGTCTCATTATACGGATGCGATATCTGGAAGAGCGAACGAACGCAGGCGTCATTTTCTACTGCAGATACACGCAGGCACGGACGCTCGATACGGGCCCGTCGTGACAAGGCCAGCACGGCGGTCTTATCTTTGCCGCTGTGTGTTAGTTCTCGTTATCGCGTCAGCCTTGGCTGCCGAGAGGAAAACAAACGCTCACGCACGGGCACTTAAAGTGGAGCAAGAGCAAATAAAGACACCCTTTCCTCAGGATGCTAACACGACGTTACATGCTCTGGAAAGGGCCGTTGCGCAACAAACTGCACGCGGAAGGTCTGAGGTTGGCCGAGGTAGAGTGCAGGGGTTGCTTTCACTAAGAAACCATCCTGATTCGACAAACGTTCAAATTATGCAGGCGAGGCTCTGTTGGCTGTGACTGTACGCTATACGGCTAATACCCTCGTATATCTTACGCTGCCCAATTTAGCGCGAGAGAGAGGCGGTTTGTTCACAACGAAATGCAGCCAGCCTTCCCTTAAAGAATGGCTTCTTGATTTTTCTTTTCCTTTTTTTTTTGGGGGGGGGGGGGGTTCAGTGGATTGCGCAGTAACTGTGTCATTTCTTTGTTGGACACCTCAGCCACACCATGAGAGAAAGGAGGAAAGAAGAAAGAAAGGTGTGCCGTAGTGGAGGGCTCCGGAATAATTTCGACCACCTGGGGATCTTTCACGTGCACTGACATCGCACAGCACACGAGCGCCTTTTGCGTTTCGCCTCCAACGAAACGCGGCCGCCGCGGCCACCGCGGCTTGGTCCGAAGTAGTAGTAAGTGGTTTATTAAAATAATAGTAATAAAGGAAGGAAAAGATTTTTGCTAGCCTCGGCATAGCCCCGCCGCGGTGGCTCAGTGGTTAGGGCGCTCGACTACTGATCCGGAGTTCCCGGGTTCGAACCCGACCGAGGCGGCTGCGTTTTTATGGAGGAAAAACGCTAAGGCGCCCGTGTGCTGTGCGATGTCAGTGCACGTTAAAGATCCCCAGGTGGTCGAAATTATTCCGGAGCCCTCCACTACGGCACCTCTCTCTTCCTTTCTTCTTTCACTCCCTCCTTTACCCTTCCCTTACGGCGCGGTTCAGGTGTCCAACGATATTTGAGACAGATACTGCGCCATTTCCTTCCCCCCTAAAAACCAATCATTATTAGCCTCGGCATGTGCATTCGATACTGAAGCACCTGAGCTCGGGCAGCGGAAGTAATGGATAGCAGGCAGAATGGAGAAATGAAATGAAAGAGGTGAGGGGACAGGAATAGAGGATAGGGGTGGGGGGAGAGGCAATATACACAAAAACTATTTACACAACGATAAATATGTACAGGGGGTCTGAACCCGGAAACTCCGGCTCAGTAGGCGAGCGCCCTAGCCACTGAGCCACCGCGGCGGGTGTTGCGTTTCGCCTCCATCGAAACGCGGCTGGCGCTGAACTCTCCCTTAGAAACATCAATCGAACCTAGTGTTCTGGGGTGAGGAACAAGTGAAATATAAAAGGCGGTCGTGACTGGTGTCGACGTGGAAGGTCTGAGCAAAGATGTAGATATATGTGCAGGGCTCGCGCAGCTAACAGGCCACGTAAGGGCTAGGTTGACTTGTATGGTCTATTGAACATCCCGTAGTTTAGCATATACCGCTGCATAGCACACCACTGCGCCACAGCAATAACAGCAGCAGAGTGCATTGTGTACAGTAGCAAAACCCAATATGTCACATTTCATAGAACAGCAGAGCACCGTATACTGTAGATGTACACATTCCAAGAGCATTGCATAGCGTCGATGCACACTTTGTAGTATGTATCGTAGACCAGCGCAGCATGGTACAGCATGGCATGGCATTGTCTAGTATTGCATAGAAGAACATAATAGGGCACCGTACATAGACCTTTCCACTCTTTACAACTTGACTGAGAGCACGTGCTTTTTGGGCTGTGCAGCGCATGCGTTGTAAGCATCCTCTGTCAAATCCGCGCAATTGAAACGCTGATACCACAGCGAAATGAAAATATAGCTGCGCCGAGAAGGATAACTTTGAAAATATGACATAGCCAAGCACAGTATACAACGGACCATATATCTTTTACAGTATTCAATCATACTATAGATTCTGCCCAGTATTTAACATAGAAAAGCACATCATACTGCAGAGCTGTCTATCATACTGTGTACCACAGCATAACACTGGCTACCACAGCGCAGAATACAATAATTAATGCGAACGTGCTCAGCGCTCGCTAAAGAACGATCCTAAGTTCATACATCACCGCCACTTTGCTCATCTGCCTCGTCAGTCAGTGTCATTACCCTCTCCTTTTCCCCGTGGTAAGTGCATGGCACGCCGAAGACACGTGCACAAGGCTGACCTGCAGGCGAACTTTTATTGTACTCCAAATTCTTCAGCGACCACCGATGAGTGGCACTCCGTGTCAAGGTGTTTCTGAGTCGATACTCTTTCAGCCTTCAATCATCATCATCATCATCAGCCTTACTACACCCACTGCTGGGCAAAGGCCCCTCCCATGTCTCTCCAGTTAACCCTATCCTTTGCCAGCTGCATCCACCCTTTGCCTGCAAACTTCTTAATCTCATCCGCCCACCTAACCTTCTGCCGCCCCCTGCTACGCTTGCCTTCTCCTGGAATCCACTCCGCAACCCTTAAGGACCAGCGGTTATCTTGCCTTCGCATTACATGCCATGCCCAAGCTCATTTCTTCCTCTTGATTTCGACTAGGATGTCATTAACCTGCGTTTGTTCCCTCGCCCACTCTGCCTGCTTCCGGTCTCTTTCAGTAACCTCTGATTTGCCCATAGCATTCTCCTGTTAAGTAACTGTGGAAATGAGATGTCACATGTGATTGAAGACCAAAGATAACCTGTACCGCAGATTTTCTACTGATTACCCAGTGGAAAAAGAGGCGTCACCTTCTATGCCAGTCTTCTAAAGTGTTCTCCATCCAGCACAGAATGCTGTAAAATGCGAACATCGTGTATGGCCCAGCTAGTGTTGCGTAACAACATATGTTAGTCAACACTGAGGAAATCTTATTTGACGCTGAAATTCAAGTTATGTTATTCGTCCACGATGTTGACTAAAACGCAGAAATTTGTAAACAGAATGTCTGGTAAAGTAGTTAAATTAATCTGGAGCAATCCAGTACGGCTCTTTTCAGTCAGTGTTCTGTTTTGAAACGTGAAGCCATTTGCACTGACAAATTACAGAAAATGCCTTGCAGTCACGAATCCTCTAATGCATTCATAAAGGTTTCTGACTCGACGAAAGGACGATAAGCTTAGCGTAATAACTGCATGCGGATAAAATTCTTCTCATAGGTTGTCCACAGTCGAAACTTGGGAAGACTCGATCCGTGCAATCCTGTGCTGAGAGTGGCACTTGTGGGTGTCATACCCATAACATATTTCTCACTGTCGCGGAGTCGGTGGAGCCAATTAAAAACAGATAGGAATAAAAAGGAAATGAAAAAGAATCAAAACGCAATGGTTGTACATTTCACCAGCCATGAAATGTGTTCGTTCGTATTTCGATCATTTCTTTGAGTTGTTTCAGCCGATGTTTCGGTGCATAAATGTTCGCTCATAGCGGCATTAGCTTCTTTACGTAGCATGTTCCCAGACAGAATTATGACCGAACTTGTTTTACGAGTCGCGAATTTCATCATCTGCCACCCGTGAAATGCTACTTATTGCTAGAGTAAGACTCAGCTTTTTCGTAAGCAACTCCAAATCCTTTTGCTCTGAATGCACGGCAGTTTCTTTCGGTACATCTGGAAAGCCGCAATAGTCAGTTGGTGCGTCGGCGAGTGCCTATAGGCTGCTGGTATCTTTTTTTCGCGCAATACCATTCTGCCAGTTATGAAAAGCAGAAGTATGACTTTCTGCTTGCTGGAGTCTTTGTTCGATATCGGACTTTCGATTATCGATATCGGATTGATTAGGTGCCTGCTGCTGCACTTTTATTGCTGTGATCGGCGCCTGCATTGTAGTCTGAACTGATTCCATCTCGACAGCCGGTAAATTAAGATCCTCAATTCTCGGCAGTTCTGCTTCTAGATGCGTTCAGTGCATGATTTGTTCGAAGGCCGGAATTGCGAGCTTAATGTTTCCGCCTGTGAGCAAAGACGAGACATGGATATGGCTGTGTGGGTGCACGCCCCTGGAAAGGTTAAGTACGACCATCCACATATTTCGGACTACGAATAGGTCAGCAGCTTGGAAAATAACTCGCCTGCGCAGCGAAGCCATGTAAGTAGTTCGTTCTGATGGTGGTTCCATAGCTACCTCATTCTACACTACCCTGCCCACAAGCACTCTTTAAGTGCACATTAGACAAACCAGTGTTGAAGAGAGAGAGAGGTAACTTTTATTGGGAATCTTCGTAGTGGTCGGGTCCTATAAAGGACGCCACAGGCCTTTGCTGCAGCCTTTGCCTGGAGCAGCATAGGCTCCCACTGCTCGAGTCTATAGTTGCAGACTGGATTGTCTTGGCATAACCAAAACATGTGATATAAGTTAGCTTTCTTCCCACACGTCTCACGAATGTCAGTGTGGTGTGCGTCGGGTGTATCTTACCCAGAAGTGTCGGGTGTGGGAAGGTATTAGTTTTGGAGCTGTCGCCATGCAACTTCCCTGGCCTTGGAGAGAGTCTGGTGTGCACCCAAATGTATAGTTCTTTCTAGTCTGCAGCGATGTAATAATTCCCTGTAAGCGATTAGATGATCATGTTTATCACTATCTCCCTCACCAAGCGCTCGGTCCGTGAAACCTCTAGCGGCAGCTTGTGCGCTGTCATTCGCAGGTAGTAAAATATAAGCCGGAGCCAAAACAGTCGTAGTCGTTTGTGTCGCATGGCGTTGTCTTAAAATCAGGTGTGTGAGCAGCGAAATTCTAATCTTGGCATAGTTTCGAGCCGCATTTATGTAGCCCGTAAGGACCACGTGACCTTGCTCAGAACCCAGGTCCAAAGCAATGACCACCTCCCCAGCTTCATCTGCACTCTGCACGACCACGGAGGGAAGCGCCTGTTATAATTTTGTGCGTCTGATCTACGCCAAACGCAGTCATGTTGCGCCTATCCTTATGTTTGGCAGAATCAACAAATACCACCCTGGATAGTCGACTGACTTTCATTTACAGCACTTTGGACGGAACTGGCATTCGTTCTTGTATTTTATTTTGTTCTTTTACCCACCGCAGCAGCACAGTAGCTATTACGTTCGGCTGCCCAAGGTCGCGGGTTCGATCCCGGCCGCGATGGACGCGTACTTCAACGCAGGCGGAATACAAAACACACACACACACACACACACACACACACACACACACACACACACACACACACACACACACACACACACACACACACACACACACACACACACACACACACACACACACACACACACACACACACACACCTGTGTTCTGCGTGATGTCAACGCGCGCGACTGCGTCCCTCATGCATTCCCCATTTGTCGGGACGTTAAGCCGGAAAATTAACGCGTTGTCCTGTTCTTTGCAGTGTCGTCCTTCTTATCCCTATCAGTACAGCGGTTTGATTTCATAACTACAGGAGTAGCGCCCGGCTCCGGCGTAAGGTGCCAGCATCTCCTTTTTAACGGATATAAAACAAAAATGCAAAATAAATGAGAATCCTGGCTCCTCCATAACGTACGCAAACTCGCACGAAGGCGCGCCGCCATCATGGGTTAAAAGAAGCTTGCAGTGTGCTCCGCTCATTTTGCTCATATATTGCGCCGAAAAACGCACGCCCGGCGATGCACAACACTTCATCTTCCGCTCAAAAGAGCGCACGCCGGCGGCGGCTTTCATTTGTATTTTTTTTCTCTCTCTCTATCCTTGTCTCTCTTTCCCGCAGCGCGCCGGCCCGGCAATGTTGTTTTGGCGGCCGCGGTGCCGCACGTCAGAGGCGAGGACACCATTAATCGGTCAAGACCAGCGCGCGCGCTGAGCGGCGCATAACGTTTCACGAGTTCTCTCTCTCTTTCTTTCCTTTATTTCTTTTTCGCGCTCTTCACTCGCTCCGGCCGTGCATCCCGTGGTGCACTCGACCGGGTTTGACGCACCGTTGTTATAACCAGGCGCAGATTCATACGGAGGTGCTGGTCATCGTGCCGTGTAGGCGGGCGCTTGTAGCCTTGAGAGGCCGCCGCGGTCGACGAGGGGTGTTCACAACGCAATAACAGCAAAAAAGAAGAGAGACAGAATGGAGAGAGAGAGAGAGAGAGAGAGAAGAAGAAGAAAAAAGAATGCTTAGTAAGAGTCAGGCGACTTCGTCTCAATGAACTGCGCAGCGCTTGGGAAGTTACGAGGTGCTGAGGCGAGGTTTCGAACAGCGTATCCTTTTACAGCGAATTTGTTTCGCGTTAAAATGTAAAAAAAAAACAAAACTGCCGAGTTATCTTACTTGGCCAAATGTGAACTATGTGCGTTTCATTTCGCTGTCGGTTCGAGGCCAGGGTTTCAAGGTCAGGCTTCAGGCAAAGATCGGCGCTATCGTTGATTGGGGACCTTAGCTGTATAGCGCAGTATAAAATTTTGAGACCGTTTAACGCACTTTATGAGGGCACTGCGACAGCGGTGTGTTCTGGATCCATTGTGCACGAATGTAAGTTGATGAGGACGACGACATACAATGCAATGCGCGAGAGAGTGAGGTGATCGGCGATAGCATAGTGCTCTCGAGCAGTGGCCAGCGAAGCTGATCTGTTCGCGCCGCCGCGGATTCGAAACACCGTGCGGTGGAGTCGCAACCATTTTTATTTTTTGCTGCACGTACAGCTGGCTTCAGACAGACAAGTTTTCTTTCGAGATTGGAAGCCTTAGTCTTAGCGCGCTCCTATCTCCGCTTCTCTTAACACTGCTCTAAGAGCAGATAAGAACGAAACAATCGCATCGGCCCCGAGTCCCTTGACTGATTATATTGATTGAGATACTCACCATGGGACACAAGTAACAAGATACGCTTATCTGATTGTTTGAAAACTTGGAGGTTAGTAGATTGTCAAGCCGCTTGTGGAACTCGGGCGAACTGCTGATTGCTCCTGAAACCATGAATCCGGCACATAATTAAATTTTGCAGGGCGCCACTGGTATCTGGCCACCCAGCTGACAGAAGACGCTCTGCAACACTCTAGCATCCAAAGTTGACCGCCGATTAAGTGCGTATTTTAATTCGGACGTACTCCATTCCAATGAGTAACGCCCTTACAGTGGGCATAGCAGACGGTGGTACGCGAGATCAGATAAAATCAACCGGACCGTGCAGAAACAGGGAAGTGTAGACCCTTTGTCAGCCCAGCGGGTTTGCTTCTGGCCATACTGTGTGGTGTGTAGTGCACCTTATAGTGATCAACTTTTGATGGTAGGAAGATGTTTGGTCGTGCCCCCTCCACTGGGTAGGACTTCTACGACCGCTACAGGAGTTCCACTACATGCATACCAAGTTTCTTGTTTTCTAACGAAGGGAATCAACCTGACTCCTTCAGACCTCGGTGAGCACTTATATACAATTTTTTTTGTACAGCGATAGCTGTTAGACGCCCGTCCCTGGCTTTCTCGTCGAGGTCGTCCGCCGTCGGCGTAACCGGTGGGTGCGCTAATGTTACGGTCACGTGACATGTCACGGTCAACCTGGGTCCCATAAGCCTACAGGTGGCTCTGTTTGGAACAGCCACCTGCCAGTGCAGGGGTGCACCACTTGACTACTACACCAGTGCGCCAGGAACATATCCCCAAAACTAACCGCCTAAACTGCTATCGCTGAACATCGCATTACACAGTCACAACCGTCCTGTGAACTTCCTGTGTCCTGTGTATTTTGCCGCAAGTTAAAATATTTTTTTTCTTTTTATAAGATGCACATGGCGTTAGGAATCTAGAAGGAAATTTTATCGCCGATAATCTGTTTATACGGCTACACTACTACGTTGAAGGACATGGTTCTCAGCTCACTCTTCTAATAAATATTATTCACTGCGTTCGTTTGCAAGCTAATAGAAAAAGGGCAGCACAGTTCCCAATAAGAAGAGCTTCGCCTGAAGAGATAGCAATGCGAACTGCTGCCCACTCCCAGTTGTGTGCATGCAGCGTTTACAAAAGCAAAAAAAAAAAAAAATCGAGGGGACACTGAATCTCCGCTCTAACGGTACGACGCGATGGCGTAATGGGTTAACCCCCATATATGTAGAAGGTAATTCCCTATATTTACATTCATAGATCCCTGGGAGTCCTCATACCCCTCCTGACGCAGTGGTTCAGCGGTTAAAAGATGCGCCACTACCTTGCGATGGCAGGTGCTCCAAGCGGTGGGCCAGGTGGCTCTTCACGAGCGACCAGTCATACATTTAACTGCCACCTGTCACGGTGGGCGGGTGGTGATGAAGCCGCAAAGTCACGTTACCTAGGTAGCCCACATGCTCCATAATTTTCGATCTGGGGATCACATGCCAGAGCCACGGGCGTGTTTTTTCTCTCACAACGCCGACGCAGACAACGCCGACACCGGATTTTCTGGAGAACAAGACCTTTAACGCTATCGCTTTAAAAATAGGAGCATGTTCCGTTTGATTCTTTCCACACCTGTACACTGAAGTTCACACTGGAGAGCAGCACGACTGTCAACACCTGCTGGACGCCGGCTCTAGCTCCTCTGACACCGCACATCTCCAAGAGCGCCAGGGAATGCGCATATGCGCGCACGCCAAAGCATAACCCTAGCTTTTTTTTTCTTCTTACGCTCCGCGAGTCTCTCTCACACTCAGCGAAGACAGAAATCGCTGGCATATCCTGACTCCTAAACTTCTTCAGATGGAGGCCGCCGCTGTGGTAATCACAGGGATGGCGCTGCCAGGGATGGCCGTTTAGCTGCGTGAAGAGGGCAATAATGGCTCTCTGCGATGCCACTCTGTTATACGGGATAACGACCCGAAGAAAGGCGCGTACACGTTGAAGCCAGTTACGATGCGAGCCAGTACTACGCACGACCTTCACGCCACAGATTGCGATTATGTTGCTGCTAGTGCCAACGGCAAACAGAACGGACACTCATGCTTTTGTTTCGTATTGCAGCCTTTTTATTTATCGCGGTGTTTTTTTTTTTTTGGCCTTGCTGACCGACAGGCATTGTGTATTGTTGTGAATAAAATGTATTGAACTCAGGTGCCACTTGTCTCAAAGTTAGAGTGACAAGTACGGTTCGTCTTAGCTCTTATTGAAAGCTTATTATCTGAGAGCAAACAATGTCATCACAATGCTTAATGCTGCAAACTTCTTAAAGCGTAAGTTTTTCAGAAATAAAAATGTCGCAAGTAATGGACTCCGCGCAGAAGCACGGAGGTTGTAATTATTTTGAAGGCTTCTTTTTTTTTTTTGAGGTTTCGTCTTTTCTTCCAACGTTCAGGACAGCTTGCAGCGAGCGAACAAAAAATTCCTCAACAAATTTGGATTTGGAGAAAACCTAGAACTACATAGAGCACAGGTCCTGACATTTTATGGAAAATTAGTTCTTTTTTATGCTTGGGTGGCGGCGATATTGCCATTTTCTTAATCTGGCAATGAATTCCATGCAATGAAAATGTGTGGACGCGTAAGAAGTGACATTCATCCATCTTCAAAATCACTTGTTTTTCTTTCGTCGCCGACTGCGGTATGTCAATAGCAACAACACGTTAGAAAAAAATAAAAAAGTTTTTTTTTCATGAATAGTTGCGACGTAGGCAGCAATCATAGAAACATATAAACCATAGCGAGACCACAAAAAAACAAAAACAAAAAAATACTGAGCACATCTTTAGTAAACCGTTGAAACTCAAAACGAATTCTTTTTCTGAGATATTACCATTTTCGTAACTTAGCAATGAACTCCGTGGAATGCAAAGGTGTGGACGCGTTAGAAGTAACATTCACCCAGCTTGAAAATCGTTTGTTCATTTTTATTTTCGTCACCAACACCGTTCTGTCAATGGCAACATGCCGCACAAACATTTTTTTCAACGACGAGTTATGACACAGGCAGCCATCGTATAAACGTGTGTGTGTGTGTGTGTGTGTGTGTGCGCGCGCGCGCGCGCGCGCGCGCGTGTGTGTGTGTGTGTGTGTGTGTGTGTGTGTGTGTGTGTGTGTGTGTGTGTGTGTGTGTGTGTGTGTGTGTGTGTGTGTGTGTGTGTGTGTGTGTGTGTGTGTGTGTGTGTGTGTGTGTGTGTGTGTGTCGGAGCATGGTCGGAGCATATAAAGAGCACAGAATCCTAGACTCCCATAGTCCAAGCGCCATCGAGACACTCGCCAATTTGGTCCTGAAACTTAACACTTTTCAATTCAACAACTCACATTGTCACGTAGTGGTGACGGCAGTCGAAGCAGCGATGAAGACGGACGAAAGGGTCTTGTAAAAGAACTGTTTATTGGGCTGACTTGCACCCAAAATGGACTGAATCACCCGGCGGCGGCGAAGTGACAAGCGTGCTCGGCGGTCGTCGAACAGAATGCCCGCCGTTGTCGGCCGTGCTCAATTTAAAGCTGATAGCGAACATTCGAGATAAAGGGCGCAAAGCTACTCGAACATTCCGGAACAACGTAGAATCAGCTTTGCCTGGCTGCGATCAATCGAGATAAATCTAGTAGCGTCTTGCGTAGCAAACAAAGCGATAAAGTGGTGTCGCGGCAGATTTGAAAAACGAACAAACACTGCAAATATTCGCGGCAATATTATCTTCAAACGAACGATACAGCTATGGGCACAAAAATGGCGCCAATTACGCCAACATATTTATGAACAAAATTGAATCAGGCTCTCTCTCCTCATATCCAACCAAGCCATCTTTTTATAAACGCTTTCCGGATGACATATTCATAATTTGGACAGAAACCGAGGACGAACTCATCCAGTTTATCACCCCATTCAATAACGTACATCCAAATATCTCTTTGACACACACTTACTCAACCAATAAAATTAACTTCCTGGCTGTTTTGGTATGAGCTGAAGGAATCACATTAATCACTAGCGTCTATAAAGAACCCATAGACAGACAACACTATCATCACTTCAGAAGTTGCCACACACGCCATTCCAAAACTTCCATTCCATACTCACAGGCCATCCGATTCAAACGAATTTGCTCACGACCGAAAGATTTTCACGAAAATGCTAATCGCATGCGGGGCATTCTAAATAAACAACATTACCCGACCTCTATAATTAACGACGCCATTGAAAGGGCGGAAGCAATTAACCATAATAACATCTCTGAGCAACCCCAGCTAACATCACAGCGCTGCAATCACATACTAACCGTCACAAAAAACCTCCCGAACGTTAACACAATCCCCAAAAACACTTCAATATCATAGAACAGAGCGACCGGCTTTGCAAAATTTTCACAACGGTCCCCCAGGTAACATAGAGATGACCAAACTCTTTACAAACTCACGTTGTCGATTTAACAATCAATAAACCGAGGGTTGTGGGTTGCACACCGTGCGGCAGAAACCGTTGCCAGGTTTGCAAACACATGCAAACCACAGCACCCCATTCAAATTCCATGCTCTCTATCCGGGAAGATTTAAGTTGATATTCCAGCAACATTGTTTGCATGCTCGAGTGTGGCGAATGTCGAATGCGATACCTAGGCCAAACATGACAGTTCCTTCCGGTTCAGGGTTGATAACCACCGCCCACATGCACAATCGTTCCCCAACCTCCCTCTTTCGAAACATCTCCGCTAGAAAGGCCAATATAACAAAGTGGCTTCGAAAACACTCGTGAGCGCGAACAGAGAGCATCAAATTTTATTTTTAAATTTAACACTGAGCAAAGGGGCATTAACGAAAGCCACGACGCCCTCAAGTCCACGGTGCAAGAATATTGTTATTCTTACACCGTGCTCAAGTCTCTTCCGAGTTGAGAGACCTACGAAAATACACAAAGCACCGCTGACTGCATTGTCTGAGGTCATACCGCTTTTTGCATGCCACATTTGGCTAGTTGCTTCCACCCTCCGTTTGGCTCATCTTATGGGTGTCCGAAGGCCAGATAGCTTCTTCATTTTTTTTGTCTTTTTCTATTTTTTTTCTTTCTGGCTGCTCTCTGTGCCCACGTGTTTTACACTGGCAACATTCCTTCGAGTACCTTCCCTATACCCGTTTTTTTTTTGTTTTTTCGCGCATTGTCCAGCCTCAGCATCTACACCAGCTGCGGGTGCAATACTGCCGAATGCAAAGAAAAAAAACACAACTTTAGGTTTTCTTTCTTTTTTTGTGTGCTTCTGTTGGGTCAAAATTCCTTTTCTCCCCCGCACTCCCTTCCCGGAGGAGGAACAAGTTCCCGCGTTTTTCCACGAAGGTAGCTGCGGGGTCAGGCAGGCTGTCGTCCATCTCAGCTCAGCTCGACATGCCTGTCAGTAAGCAAGCAAAGCAGAGCTAGCAGCTGGATATTGTATTTCCCTACTCCTCACGGGTTCTGAGCACTCTCCTTTTTTTTTTCTGTGGGTCCCACTTCCTTTTTTTTCCTATCCATGCTTATTTCTTTATTTTTACTTGTATATTTTTTACTTCTATCTACTTATTTCTGTACTTTCTATCTGCTTCTCGCACACCAGTTCTGTGTCCAACCCCCCATAAAAGGGGAAATGCTTTCAACAGGATCTATGTACACTTTCACGTTGCAGTGAAAGATTTTAAAGGCATGATGATTGCTCACAAAAATTACTAAAATTTTGTTTCGAGATTAATTTGTAACGTCGGCTGGTACACCATTAGGTCGAATTGTGTATCATGCGATTCCAGGGTACCACAACGTACGCAAACGCCAGACTTCCATCACAAAGAAAACAGGTGAAGGCGCTGCTGAAGTTCTTAAAGGACTCTGGGTTGAGATCCCGACTATAAACTTTGAGCTTTAAGTGTGCGCCCTCCGTTCCCTTGCCATGGTGGGCGATGGACTCATGAAAAACTAATTTCGTTGCCGCTATTTGTTGCTTTTTTTTTGTTCTCCTCCCCACAGCCTGGTTAACCTCACTGACTTTCCGTCCTTCTGTTTCTCTCTCTGTTTCAGTTTGCCAATATACTAACAGTACGCTCTTCGTTGAAGCAAAGTATACATATGACGACATTGTGCAACAGAGTAGTGCACCAATAGTGCTCCAGTACACTGTTGTAATGGGGTACCATCAGATAGCGTGCTTTTGTTTGACATGTTATATTACTAAACATCATGAGTGATTGGAGGACGCGACAGGATAACAAAAAACAGCTCTGTTATGTCATTTGCTTCTTTGATACGATATCTACACTTTTCACCACGCTAATCCGAACAAAACCGAGCTTAATTGTTATGAGTTGTAAAATGCTGAGTATTTTGAGCTCTGTATACACAGGATAAAGCTGGCGTTAATTTCTGCCGGGTTGCAACCCGAAAGTGCAAGCTTGATTCTTCTTTCTGCAGCGCAAAGTTGCAGGCCGGTATGCGTCGCGCACACTAATCACGCCAGCCGAGTGTGTTGTTATGCACAATGCGCAACATTCCCGAAGACAGTACGGGATTAGTTTTCATAGCAGTTTCTCGTCAAGCAGACATATTTATTTATGCACATGATCATATGCTTATACACCTATTATATTTATTTATACACGTACTATGCAGGGCATACCTTGCTGTGCTTACTTACGGTCGGGGAAGGTAGGGACAAGTCAATGCAGCTACGGTTTCACATACGTAAGCAGGCTTTTCACAAATTGCAACGACAATGTGGCAACACACAAGCAAAACTGGCTTAGAGCAGAATTTGAGGGTAACTAGCTTAAAGTACCGGGGTAGTTGGCTTTCGTTCATCGTATTGTTCCAGCGGATTGTGCCGCCTTCCTTTCAGTCCGTTTTCTTGGTCGCGTTGGAACAGTATGATGAAATAGTTAGAGGTTAGCATTTGTGAGGTAAAACTTTGTGAGTGCATGCGTCATATGCTTTTTGTCCAGGTTACTCCACGTTTATGTTGTGTCCGATATTCTGGACTCCGCTACTTTCCTGATGCGTAGAACACTGTGGCCTCAAATGTATTTTGAGGATCAGAGGCTCTACGACCTCCAGAAACCCCCTCAGAGGCCTGTAAATTTCCGCAACCAAGTTAGAGCGTACAAGCTTGTATATTTGAAAGATAGATGTGTATGGGGGCAAATGGATTTGCAGTATGGAATAAGAGTGAAAAATGTGAGAGAAGTGTTTATTCGGAAACTTGTGCACGCTGGCATCTTTCAAAGGGAGGCGGATACTGCCGCTCCTATGCGGTAATAAGACGTATAAAATGGCATTTGATTACGCAGTTGGGGCAACTGAGAATTAAACATGAGCGGAAGACGAGAAACGAAATAAAAAGCATCAGCGCAAGCTGTATTAATACTACACATCACATTCATATGCCATTTAAACTATTATATATTATAAGCCTTACACCTGCACGTGTAGGGTTGGTCAAAAGTTCCCAGGCCAAAGGGTATGATTTACCTCTGCATATCCTGGCACTTGAGAATCCGACAAAGCTATTAAGGTTGTCAGAGGTTCAAACAATATTTCTGTTACTTTGTACTGATATTTTAGGCTTCGCGGGTGTCGTGACATGGTTGACTGTACTGCTCAAAAACACACGCTATGGCCTGGGAACTTTTTACCGACCCTGTAGATGTGCCAATTTAAAAGCAAAGACTACTGGTTTCCACAATCCATAGTCAGGATCCAAGGTACATCAAGAAAGCTGAAATCAGAAGAATGATTTGGAATAGGGGGAAACCATCGGTGAGGGGGATAGGGGATAGCGGGGGGCGTGGGGGGGGGGGGGGGGGTGCAAAGCGCATGCGCAGGACAATAACCCGGGGGGGTTTATGCTTCTGCACATGTGCACTAGCGCCCTGATATTCCCGTATTCCCCTCAGCGATAGGGTTTGTACCGAATATTCGCTGTTTGAAGGCAGTTTTTAATGAAGGAACTCTTCGTGTTCCGCGCGAAAATTTGTGAGTAATGAACGAGCAAACCAAGATGAAACAACCAAAACAGCAAAAAAAAAAAGAAAACAGGGCAAGTCGGTCAGCTATGTAAACAAAAAAAAAAACAGTGCGAACGATAAACACAAACGAACGGGCAAATAACAGCATCAATAGAGAAGAAAAGCTGGAAACCCCAACCCCTTGTACACAAAAATTACAGGATTGCGCTTAAATGTGCTTAACAGCGGAAATGCGAAAGCCTGTCTCTTTACTCTCTTTTTCCCTCCATTCTTCATTCCAATTTTTTTATTATTACTTGAATTTTTATGTTCTTATTTGTCTTTACTTTTATTGTCATTGATTGTTATTTTACTTCCGCTTTCATATCAATTTATATTTTATATTAAATTTTATTTTTTACACCAAGTAAGCCTTCTCACGCATTTCCGCCGCTTTTCGTCGAACCCGTCCCGCAAAACCTGCTTGAGACACAGCATTCATTTTCATTAATTCAATTCAATTAACTGACTAATTAAAATTCGTCAGCCAAGCTTTTCCCATTTTAAGATCTATGCACGCATTACCTAACACGATTATTGCGCATTTATCTGCACAGAACGACATAGTCGTGCGGACGAAATTTGCGGACACTTTTTGCTGACGCAGCGTAACTACATACTAATGCTTTCGCATTGATAATTTTTTTCCTGAACATGTCGTTCCAGGAACATGGCTCACGATCTCGCATATCGACCGAGGTCCTCTTAAAGGCTTCGCGGGCAGTTGGCTTTACGGCGTAAAAACCCCGCATTTTATAAACAGCGCTGCAGCGGCCAACTCAACGTCTTCTATCTCGTGTTCTGACGACAGAGCGGGAAGTTGCACCTTGACAAGCCACTGCGCTGAAACACAGAGGCGTCCGGAGAAAAAAGAACCGCTTTCGCAACGAACACGTACAGTACATGTGCTTGTAAGTACGTTTCGCCCTGAACAGGCAATAACAGCGCAGGTACGCCGCCGTATCACTGAGATTAATTGACCAGTGCGCTGGAACTTGGTGAAAAAGAAAATGCTTTCGAGCAAAGCGAAAACCAATTAGTTCGGGGCTAGCTCTCAAGTGCGCAAAGATGCTGCTGAAGCCAAATCTCAGCGGCAACGGGTAACAGACCGCAAGCATATATCTTTAGTGGACGTGTCGAGGCTTCCTCCCAATTCAAGTTTCTCTGTCTTTGCCACTGGCAATAGCAATTCTCAAAAAGGCATCGGCATATATCGCCCGCATACCCAATAATTCTGGAAACCGCTGAGCGGGAAACCGTTGAACACAATTTCTTTCACATAATTTAAGATTTCACTACCACAATCAATATATCCACATATCACCTTTTGGCAGTCTTGAATTTTTGTTTTCTGTTAACGTTTCTGCTATAGTCAAAAGCGTTCCCCATTGGTTTTCTATGGGAGTCTTTAACTGTTCGATGCGATCAATGGAAACACTTTAAAAGAAAAATTTTACAACATATCAGAAGAATGGGCCATTACCACCTTCAATATTTCCATAACAGCATTTAACAATTTTTTGCTTTTCGAAATTTTTGTCCGAGAATGTTTGACATGATATACGGCAATAGAGGGAAATAAGATCTTAAGTCTTACCCTTATTTCTCACGAATTCGCTGAGGTGACGCCTACGGTTTTGTCTTCGCCTTTATGTTGCGATGGTGAAGGCAGATTTGCGGCGGACATGTTTGGAAATTTATTTGAAAGAGCCACTGCCACCAGCAACCCCAAAGCAACCACCATCATTTGAGCCAAATTCACTTCAGGACAAAGTCCACACAGTCGCTGTCAGAGTAATAAATAATTTAGCGGCGGTACGACTTTAGAAATCAGCAACAGGATTTGTGCTTCCTTCGCAAAATTGAGGAAAAAAGCTGTCAAGATCATGCTATGGCATGTTACTTATGCGGTTTCACCTGGGAAATCAACCGCTGTTTGCGAATTCATTTGTCGCCTGATTTTCCTCACGCAAATGCCTATACTTGGACGCAAAAAACGAAGCTGTGTAGTTGGTGTTTTAAGAAAGCAAAGGAAAACCTTTCCGCTCTGTTTCTACCCCCTTCTTTTCGTCACACACACGCGCCAAGAGTCATTTCAGTTTTCTACCGTAAAACTGCGCTTGGTACGCATAATCGACGCATACTTATTATGGATTAAAATCCCTGCGTTGTGCCATTTGCTTGCATCGTAAATCTGAGAGTAAGGCGAATAAAAGAAATCCTGTGTTGACCGCGACTTGAAACAAAACAAAATGACTTTTATTTACAACGACTTGAGTTCTCTTTAAAACATTTTTGGACAGTCTGTGGACTACTTTTGTGGAGCGGGGAGCCCTCCTTTCGGGCTCATCTATATTCTGTCCACAGACTGCTGTCTCTAATGTCTATAGACTGTCTAGAGACAAATCCTAGAGAACAGGCAATACAAATCCTATAGACAGTTATAGACAATCTATGTATATATGGCCATACATTTTTAGTACACTTTTGTCTATACACAGTCTATAGACTATGAATAGAAAAAAACAAATATATATAGGTAGACAAGAGAGTCCATATCAAGTCTATAGACTGTATATAGACCATTTTTATAAGGGTTGTTCTGTTTCCGTCACTGTGTGCTGCCCTTGGCAAAGAGGCGGAAGTTACGCGTCACCTTAACTATAGCAATCATTTCTCGCAAACCAGACAAATCAGCGAGTTTTAGCGAACAGCTGACTAAGGAGCTACGCATACCACCCCCAGCGATACACGAATGACGCACACGAAGCACTGTTCGTCTTGCTCTTCTCGGGCCATCGTGCGACAAGTATAGAGATGGTGGCCCGCGATTGCAGTCGATGGCGCGACCCGTATTTCTCGCTCGGCGGCCAGATGCGAATCACTTCGCGCGCTGCTTTCGCCGAAGGAACGCAGGTATTTCTGGCACGCCGCCGCGACGCCTTCTCTCTCGCGCGCACTGCCGCTGGCTCGGGGCGCCCTAATGATGACGTCACCGGAATTCGCGGCTCGCGTGCCCCGAACGGAAGTCCCCGTGACCATCAAGGAGTTGATCGGCGCCGGGGAATGAATGACCGCGTTACGTGGGCCCGCTTCGCAGAAAACTCCGCCGCAGGTGGCAGCATTCGTAATGCGTTTCAAATACACATGCTCTTTCTTTCCTTGCCGGATATGAAAAAGTATACAAATGAAAAGCCATTTTCCCCGGCAAGACCCAAAGACGTTTAGTAAGATAAACAGTGGAGTTATAATGGCCGTACAAAGCAGTGCACGGAATCCCGTGTATAGAATTGACGCTATCATCCTCACCCAAGTTCAACTTTCGTTCTAACCTCTCTAACCCTCCCTTTATTCTAAGCCTCCGAGGTGGCTGAGTGGTTATGGTGCTCTGCTGCTGACCCGAAAGTCGCGGGTTCGATCCCGGCCGCGGCGGTCCAATTTCGATGAAGGCGAAATTCTAGAGGCCCGTATACTGTGCGATGTCAGCGCACGTTAAAGAACCCCAGGTGGTCGAAATTTCCGGAGCCCTTCACTACGGCGTCCCTCATAACCTGAGTCGCTTTGGGACATTAAGCCTCAATAAACCAACCTTTATTCTCCTCTCAACGAGTAGTGCTACCAACCGCCCAGTTGAGAAAGACGACAGGATTGAGTCCAAAATACGACAAGACGTCTTGTCCTCCCTGTCGGAACGACATAATTTTATGTAGTGCTTTTGTATAGCTCTGTCGCTGCGACAAGGGAGAGCGCAATACTACAGAAAATTCTGTTGGTACTACAAACATTTCTGTCGTTACTTGATGTCCCAAAATACTACAAAAAGTCTTTTGGGACAAGGAAAGTTTTTGTTCTGTTTTTTGATAGAGTGTATATCCTACTTGTCATTGCTTTCCTCATACTATACTTTCATTTTCTTCGTCTACTTGTTGTTTCCCCTTCTTTAATTCTGCAACGACAACCTAGACGGCTTCCCTGCGTTCTATCGGGTATACACCGGATATCGGGAAAGTACTCGGGTTGACCTCTTAAAAGCTTCGCATTTAATGCAAGGGAAGAGTATTTAGATGTCACGCCGAGTACACGAAAAGTGATGAGTCTACTGCTACATTCTGAACAGACGCACATCAGGGACCTGTTTTGTAAAATGTTCTCATTGTAATTAATTCTTCCAGCTCTTAACCATTCGCGAAAGCCTTCCGCGATGTAATGGCTGATAATAATCCGGCAGTACGGAGAGGTGGGCCAGCGCTCTTGCTGTGACTTTTTTGGTCTTTGTACAAGTCTATCTGCTTGCTCTTTTTGGTCGCCAACATGGATGGCTAGCCAGCCGTGTCCTTTGCTGGCTAGCGAAGGTTCTAGTATTAAGCGACCAACGGCAAAGTATCGTGAAAAAACGAACCATAAAAGGATCGCTATACTCTATGCAGTCCCGCCCCAGAAATTAATTTGTCTCAGGGAGGGAAGGCCACGCCACAAGTATAGGAGGAATGAACCTAGGGGTGAAATCGACGTTTTTTGAATCTTCGTATCCTTGTCAGCTCCGCGACCGATCGGCGCTGTCATTGGCTCATCGGAAAGCGTGTTTCCTCACCTTCCAATCTGGGGCTGCATTTTTATGGAGGAAAAACGCTGAGGCGCCCGTGTGCTGTGCGATGTCAGTGCACGTTAAAGATCCCCAAGTCGTCGAAATTATTCCGGATCCCTCCATTACGGCCCCTCTTTCTTCCTTCACTCCCTCCTCTATCCCTTCCCTTAAAGCGCGGTTCAGGTGTCCAACGATATATGAGACAGATACTGCGCCATTTCCTTTCCCCAAAAAGCTATTATTATTATTATTATTATTATTATTATTATTATTATTATTATTATTATTATTATTATTATTATTATTATTATTATTATTATTATTATTATTATTATTATTATTATTATCCCCGCCCCCCTCGACTGCGCATTCAGAAACAGATATAAAATGCAAACATTTCAAGGTCTCGCTATGTGACTTGAGCGCGTCAGTATTGAACTCCTGCGCTGTTGCCCCAAGCAATTGGCAGATTCTGCGAGGCAGGCGGGGAAGCAGCATCTGCTCTTCCGATCGCTTGCCCGCTTTAGCTCAATCATCTCAGATTATATCGTTTTGGCAGCATTGTTTACATGAATACGACAGAAGTCGAAAAAAAATGAAAAATCAAAATTGGTTTCTGGGGAAAGGAAATGGCGCAGTATCTGCCTCACATCTCGGCGGGCACCTCAACCGCGACGTAAGGGAAGGGATAAAGGAGCGAGTGAAAGAAGAAAGGAAGAGGTGCCGTAGTGGAGGGCTCCGGAATAATTTCCACCCCCTGGGGATCTTTAACGTGCACTGACATCGCACAGCACACGGGCGCCTTAGCGTTTGGCCTCCATTAAAACGCAGCCGGCGAGGTCGGGTTCGAACCCGGGAACTCCGGATCAGTAGCCGGAGTTCCCGGGTTCGATAGCCGGAGTTCCCGGGTTCGAACCTTACCGCGGCGGCTGCGCTTTTATGGAGGAAAAACGCTAAAATCAAAATTGGTTTTCCGGGGAATGAAATGGCGCAGTATCTGTATCACATCTCGACAGACACCTGAACCGCGCCGTAAGGGAAGGGGTAAAGGAGGGACTAGGAGGCGAAAGGAAGAAAGAGGAGCCGTAGTGGAGGGCTCCGGAATAATTTCGACCCCCTGGGGATCTTTAACGTGCACTGACATCGCACAGCACACGGGCGCCTTAGCGTTTGGCCTCCATTAAAACGCAGCCGCCGCGGTCAGGTTCGAACCCGGGAACTCCGGATCAGTAGCCGGAGTTCCCGGGTTCGAACCTGACCGCGGCGGCTGCGTTTTTATGGAGGCAAAACGCTAAAATAATAATAATTGGTTTTTTGGGGAAAGGAAATGGCGCAGTATCTGTCTCATATATCTTTGGACACCTGAACCGCGCTGTAAGGGAAGGGATAAAGGAGGGAGTGAAAGAAGAAAGGAAGAATAGGTGCCGTAGTGGCGGGCTCCGGAATAATTTCGACCACCTGGGGATCTTTAACGTGCACTGACATCGCACAGCACACGGGCGCCTTAGCGTTTTTCCTCCATAAAAACGCAGCCGGCGAAGTTGGGTTAGAACCCGGGAACTCCGGATCAGTGGCCGAGCGCCCTCACCACTGAGCCACCGCGGCGGGTCGAAGAGAAGAAGGGAAGTCGACTCCAGTTCCCTTTTTTGAGGGAAAGAGCAGGTTTTGAGAAGGAAAGCCTTGACTCTTCCTCTGCTCTCTTCCTTGACGTTTTTGTACTTTCCCTCAAAAAGGGAATTCAAGTCGACTTCTGTCGCATTCATGCAAACGCGGCTATAGAGGAGATGCTGCTTTGCGGTTCGGACATTTTCGATCGTAATCTGCGTTTACATGAATACGAGAATGGCGCATTCAGCTTTGTTATCTGGCTAAGCGGTTACTGCGTGGCCACCACGGGGGGAGGAGGGACGCCTCCACATCTTTTATTCAGAGCAGAAGTCGACTTGCTGTTTCTATCTACCCTGCCTGCCGGATTAGCACGACGCGCAGTTCTGGCACATTTTCCCAGTTTACATGAGTGCGATATGCCATAAAGTCGAAACGACGCGACGCTGTGGCGTTCATGTAAAGGAGGCTATAGAAAGACGCTCCTTTAAAGAGAAGTACAAAATGGCGAGCACGGAAGTTCTAGCGCTCAATGGGCAGCGGAAAATAAACGCCGTGCGCAGAAAGTGGCAGCCAAGAAACACTGCATTAAAAATTACGCCAGTGACTGCAATCGTAGTTCCTTCAGGAGATGCATGTGGTGGTCAACTTGAATTTCTTTTTTTCTCAATATTGTTTTTTCTCGTTTGTTTCGGATTTTGTGCAGCTCTTTGCGACTAAACTATATTTTTAACGCGTGTGCCTTGCTGCACCCCTAAAACCACATTGCACGTTAAACATTCTTGCTTTGCAATTTTATGAATATTAAACTACTCGTGTGAAATTTTCGCCTTTGTCAACACGTCTGCGGACATTGCATCGCAAAAATTCAAAACTGAGACCTTGTTTTTTTTTCCGAAAAAAAAAAACTCTAACAATGTCTTGACTTGTAGTATGCCTGTAGAAATGCATTAAATGTTAGGACAGCGTTCTGCCATATTTTGTTACCTCTGCACACTTTTCATGAGATTCAGGAGGAAAAAAATGGCTGCGGGTTAGCTCAGCTAACCCTGGTTATGCAAGCGAAAGCTTTAGTACCACCTGGTTAAGCCTCGGTTTAGCTGTGGTTAGCGACGAGCCAGGCGAAGCTCCGGCTCTTCATCGGTTTCGGCTGTTTAGCTCGTTTATGCAGCCTATCGATTGTTAAATCCCTCGCACGGTTGGCAAAGTCGGCCGGATGATCGAACTCGGCCCGAAAGTCTTCGGGTAACCGCTCTCGAGGACGTCGGCTCCGGCTGACTTTCTTTGTACATATCGAGACACTGCCTTAATAGACAGCGCTCGGCGGCCGCGGTGATGGCGGAGCGCGCGGCTGCAGCTGCTGCGAGTGACGTGGTACGTCACGTGGTTACTTACGCAGCTCCGTCCCTCCTGTTCAAGGTCATTCGTGCAGACTTAGAGAAATCGCCGCCGCTAGGCTAGTAAAGCTTTCGGTTTAAAATATACAGTGAAAGACAATGTTCGTGTCGCACAACATTGAAATTTTTGTGAGAGCAGTCATGATATTATTTATAATATGCTCAAAAATAGCATGCAAAGCCATTCACCTGTTTGCGCGCACTCGTAAAGAGGAGGACCAATTAATCGTTGCTTGTTTGGTAAATAGCATAGACAATCACCGAAAGACGTGTGTTGCGGTTACCCGAAGAGAACTGAATGAATGACGCGATGAGTGAAACACGTGATCTCCCTCCTAAAAATTTTAGGCTTCACTACCCCTCAATTCTGGACGCAAGTGACCGGTCATCGGCATTGCAAGCATCAAAGTTAGCACCCATTATGAGCCATCTCGCATAATTTATCTGGAGGGCCTTGATGCTTAATTTATGTCTGACTCTCACGAAGAAGCTATTTTTTGAGAACTTTGAAGGTAAATTTCTTAACAAGAAATCGACTTAACAACTTTAATTATTTTTTTTGCATAAGCAACCGCAACGGATGAAAGAAGGAAAACTTATTTAGGCTTAAATATTACCGACGTTTAAGCAGAAAATTTCTTAAAACGCCACATTTCTTGCTTTTTTTTAATGAACCAAGAAAATGTGGAAAATTCTAGCATGTCTTCATCAATAAAGACAGATTAAAGGACAACGCAAGTTCAATAGTCTTAAATAAGATTTATTATGGTATCCTGTTTCACATTTGATGTAAAAGTTTTTAACTGCAATGAACTTTTGCTTCTTCAAAGAACTTCAAACAGCGCTTGCGTGAGCAAAATTCTTTATCGAGAAAAATACTTCGTTGCAACTCTATTCACATAATCACCAACTAGCCATTTTTTTTTTCGAAGAGAATTGGCGATGGTCGCTTTTGTGGTCCGGGACTCTTCGCGTGAATGACTCTTTTTGTAGTAACAGCAGAATTTTGTGTAGTTACTATACATGAAAACACTAGATAAAAAATACTGAACTACACAACACTTCAAAACAACAGAAAATCTTGTCGTTACGACATAACTACAAAACATTTTTGTTGTATTCTGACATGGTTCTGTCGGTTTTTTTTTCTACTGCCACGTGTCCGCTTACATCTCGCGCATTTCATCTAAGAAACACTTTCCAACATTCAGCCCACTTGACATATGATTATGTCGACATGAATTTCGTCGAATCCTCGTACATGCTATTTTAAGAGCTTGTCCACTGTAACAGATAGGGCGCATCCAAGCATCCCGTACTGAATGTTCGTGTTAAAGGGCCACCAAAAGCGTTGTTTCAGCTTTTCTTTAAAGCGCTTGCACTGTGTAGACTACAGACCACCGAGCGTCCACGCCGCGTACGAGACCTCAAAAGCGAGCGGGAAATTTACAATACATTTTTAAAAATTTCCGGCTTTCGCACCTCGCGGCGACGCACGGTGACGGGCTTTCGCGCGAAAACCTGGTATACGACGTCACATCGTGTAAGTGACGTCAGCAGAGCCGGGGGTTATCATTGGTTCACCGCGCCAAATTCTTTCCAACGTCACGCAGCTACCGCGGCCGCGGCCACGCCGCGCGCGCCGCAGCCGACGGAGGCGTGAGGGCGGCGAAAATTGACGCGAGGAGAGAGAAAGGCGCGAAGACGTAGAAGTTCAAATTTTGATGGTGCGTGACTCATCTTCCACAAAACGCATTGAAAAAAAAATCTTGCTGGGTGATATTTGTGAAGCAGCGTCTTTTAACACCCAACACATACCGCAACTTCACCGAGAGGCCCTTGAACTGTTTCATGGTGACAGCGGGCTCTACGTGTGGAATGAGGAAAAGAAAGGAAGCTGTATAAGAAAAGCAAGAAGCGAGAACTCATCTATGTGATGAAAATTTAAGGCTCGCATAAAATTCCGAACGGTTGCTACATCCTGTTTCCCTAACTCTCTTATGCGAGATACGGCAGTGGCATTTTCTGCGGAACAGGAGGCCAAACCCTAAGTGAAAAGTGAAGGCAAGCGGAATCGCATTGAAATCGGGGTCGCTGGACGCGGAACAATGTGTCCATGGGTGAGAAGCGTCATCCCGCGGTATTACGAGATCGAGTGAAATCAGTCGCCCATTGTGTGGAATGCTCTCCTAAACCTCCGGTCGCGCTGTTCGATAAAGGGGTTCGATAAGGTGGCCAAGTGTCGTCCTTCCCTCACGCCCACTGCCACCATCTGGACACGTGTTCGTGAGAAGAAGCTCCGCGTGGAGTATTGTGCTGTGAAACGACCTTTCTCTGTCCAACGTGACGACAAAATATCAGGCTGTAACGACAGCGGTAATCTCCGGTTCGCACGCCAACAGGTCACTGGGCGACAACACAACAGAACTGCGCTTGCCAGCTACCTGTCGTGGAGCACTCCTGGCGCTGCTGCGGGAGGGGTTCTGTCATCACGGCGGACTCTGACATAGTACGCAAGACATTCTTGCGCCCACAGCGTATACGCTTATCGCTTCTGGCGTTTAGAAGCTGGCAGGCTGACTCTGTGCCTGCACTGTCCGCCTGCAAGAAATGCGTGGTTGCTTACGCCATGTTTTGTTCCCATGCGTGTAGATACAGTGTCGCCAATAAGAAGCCCATTCATTCAATCTTTTCGTTTCTTTTATCTCGCCGAAGCTCCCATTGAAACCCGCGGATTTCGTGTGTTCTACACCACAAACATCAGCTGTCCTCTAGAGTACTCATTTTTTTATAAACGGGAGCGCACTAGTTGACAGCTTACTCAAAAGATCCTCGGTCCGTGGCCACAGCAGTCGACGGCCCTCAAGGCATACAAGGCACTCTTTGCCTACTTGAGAGCGACTGGATTGAGTGACAAATTGTGACAGCGTTGTGTGTGTGTGTGTGTGTTATGCCTTTTTCCCCTTCTCTCTTCCTCCTTTTAGCCCCCTAATCCCTCTTCCCCAGTGCAGGGTAGCCAACCGGATTCCCTTTCTGGTTAACATCCCTGTCTTTCCCTCCTCCTCTTTATCTATCTATCTATCTTTTTACTCCTGTATATGCGTATTCGTGTTTAGAGTGTCCCAAGTTGTCTTCTTATTCGCCTACGACTACGGATAGTACAAAATACGGATAATCTGTCCTACAACCAAGGATTTAAACCATGAAGAGGAGGATGCGCTTGCACCTCACGGCGTCATCATGAAAGTTATAGAAATGCTATCCGTATAGTGGCCATCACTATACCGGTTAAGACCACGTAACGTGAAAAGGTGGCTGCCTGCCAGATTAGAACGCCCTCTATTTAATCCGCCCAGTATTGGACGGCGATCAAGAGGCCTTACCATGATGGACGCTACCGCGAATAGCAGGAGTGTGGAGAGGAGGAAGTTCATGGGAGTGCGGCCGCAGCCTTCGTTCTTGAGTATGTGTATGAATGTTATGCGACCAAAGCGGCCATGTAGTGCACGCTTTTGAAGACGTCGATGCTTTTAACCGTTATCCTGGTGAGCTTCGAATTGTCAGCCACATCATTAGCCACGTAAAATGTCTTCCCGCCAGTGGACGAAAAGAACTGGGGGTACGGAAGAAAGTGGACGCGGGAAGTACAATTGTACACTCTAAACACAAATACGCCTATGTGGGAATAAAAATGGAGAAAGCTGTCCTTTAACACCCTTTTACAAAGGGTGTGTGCAAGAAGACAGCTTATTTCCTTTTTACTTCCTTCTGTATAGAGTGTAGGGTTTAAATGCGTTAAAACTCCGACAGGATACACAATATGGTGTAGTCCTGCAGTGGGCATAAAGGCGTTGTCCTGTGTTCTTCGGGTGTTCTCGTACTTTCGCTGGTAAAGTTATGCACCAACTAGCCCACATGGTTACCTTGTTTACATAGAAGCAGGGCTCCGTATTTGAAACTACCGTGCCGTGCCACGATACCGTGTATTGTGCCGTGTCACGATTTCAGTTAGATACCTCGTATATTGGAAGAGGTAATGAATTGCACATCATTCCGGCTAACAACTGTCAACATGAGCGTATTGAGCTTCTAGTGAATTCAAGCCGCCCCGGTGGCTGAGCGGTTACGGGGCTTCGCTCATGACTCGAAGGGTGCGATTTCGAAGGAGGCGAACATCTAGACACCCGTGTATCTATGAGATGTCGCTCCACGATAAAGAACCTGAGGTGGCCCGAATTATCCGCATCTCTCCACTTCGGCGTACCCCACAGTCCGAGTCGCTTTGGGGCGTTTAAACCCCATAAAACCAAAGCCAAATCTCAGTGAATTGCAAACACTAAATTCTTTACGGGACGTTCATGGTGTCAGTGAACCTGACCTGTTTCTGCAGATCGCGTTTCCCATTTGATTGCCTTTCTTTTTGTTGATGTTGCCGCGGTGTGGCGGAATGAGCGAGCTGGAAAGATAAAGTATCTGCCTAATCTCCACCAATTTATATCTACAGGAGGCGTAACAGGCACATGTAAATGAAGAGAAGAATATACAGGAGATAATTTGATGGGAGAATAATATGATCCAGTAGCGCACGAGGCAC
>NC_135506.1:67077507-67156492 GCF_052857255.1 Amblyomma americanum | reverse complement strand
ACGGTGCACTTCTAACACATTTTACAGTCAGAAATCTAAAAAAGAAATGTCATTCCGCGTAGAACCGCTAAATTTCAAGGCTATGTTGGCAGCCGGGGTATTTAGGGTCAGTACCCTTTCATGCGGTGTTCATAATAAAATGCCGCAAGGAGCCTCTCTCTTTATTATTTTTTTTTGTCTCCGGATCGCTGTCGTTAGAGTATCCGAATTCTAGTCAGAAAACTACAAAATTGTTCCTGAAGGTCAAGAGACGTAAATGGGAACAGGGCAAAATAAGATGGAGAAAATGCGGCTACCACCTGCCTCACCAAGAACGAAACTATAGAGCGGAATTCACGAGAGAGAGTGAGAGAGAGAAGAGCGAGTCCGCGGAGATAAGATTGACAGGCCGTGTACCATGGTGAACTTTGGTTAGGCAGGGAAGCCGCGCTCCAAGTTCCTAACGAATCGCAAATGCTTTACACGGTAAGGCCAAGAGTGATATTTTATACCGAGACAGTTTCTTCAACGCGGCGGTCTTCGAGCGAGAGCACTTTGTACGCAGTCAGCATCGACCTTCATCGCCACGGTATGCGACTTTGCATAGCCTTTCAGCCGAGTCCCATTTCCTACATAGTGGGATACAACTCAAGAACGTAGCGGCGAATTCCCCTCAAAGCGTCCCTCCAGCCAATGGCGGCGACCAGTTCTCGTGAAGTCGCGGTTAAACCCTCTATAGCGTGAAATCGCAGATGGTTAGCTGGTGTATCCGTGAAAAGGATTAACATCGGTCATTTTCATTCATTCACTCATTCATTCAAGAGGATGCACTGGCTGATATGACAGTGTCACTCTTAGAATGATGTGTGTGTGGTGTGACCAGGGAGGATCGAGAAGTGAAGGAGGCTTATTAGCAGCCCCCCCCCCCCACCCCCCCCCCCACCCCTGCCCTAAAGACAAGTGAGATAAGGCAAGAAAGAACATTCATCATTCAACACTAAGCAACTGACTGTTTCATTCGTTCAGTATTTCATTTTATTTCATGCATATTAAGAAGGTGCGTTGGCATCTTACTCGGGAGAGCGTCTACTCCCTCCGTCGTTTTCAATTCAAACAATCAAACGATAGCAGAAAAAAAGAAGGTGGTGTTAATTTAATTGTTTGCCTTTCAACCGGTCGCTAAGCCATTTCCTCCTTAATACCTTCTTTTTATTGCCTCCTCCTTAATTCCTTCTTTCTCCCTCGTTCCCTCGTTTTCTCCTCATCTTAATTCCTTCATTCCCTTATTCTCCTTAATTCATTTCCCTCTTTAATTCGCTTGTTCCTACATTTTTCCTCCTTCGTGCTTCTTTCATGATGCCCGCACTTTTATATCGCTGTAATTCATTCAAATCGAAGCGAGCTCCCGCAAGCCGATATGCAGCAACAGAGGCCCGTTCTCCTTGTCAGAATGCGCGATTGTCCGGACCCCGTAGAGTATCTGTTACGGGTCCAATCGAACTTATTTTTGGAAATGTGGCGGAGAGTTTGAAGGATGCTTCACTCCCGCCACCGGTTGGCCCGGTATTGCACTGCCTCCGGGATCGGCCTTGTCTTTAGCGCGTCTTTACTATCCTGTCTTTCTACCCCATCTTTCAACTCTCCTACTATCTGCACGTGGTAGCGATTGTGGCTCGGCTTGAGCCAGTGGGCAGGCCTGTGCACTTTCCTTTTCTTTCTTCCTGGCAACAACAGACAGACAGACAGACTTCTCCAATGAAGCGGGTCCCGACAGAACCCGGCGCTCGGGTCCTAGCCGCCCGATCGGGTCCTAGCGTGCCCAGGCGAAAGCCCGCAGCCCATGGAGCGGCGGTCGCTCTCCTCCCAAGTGCCTTGTCGGTGCGGGTGGCGCGGTCTATTCCGGTCTATGCCGGCGCTCTCTACCTCAGAGCCCCGGGTCTGCGGGAGCTCTCGGCGGCGGCACCGGCTTCAGTGCGGCGCGCCGCTAATTTTAGCCCCCAACGATGGAGGCAACAAAAACCGAAGGCTGTAACGACGACGCCTTCATTTGGCAGAAAGAGTGTGGAAGGGGGGGGGGGGGGGGGGGGGGAGAGAGAAATCGATAAGCCGCAGCTTATATATGCGTGTGCTACCATAAACTGCCCCCCCCCCTTCCCCCTCTCTCTCTTTATGCGTTCGGAGTGTTCGTTTTTCCGGGTGATGAAAAACCGTTTAACTTCTAGGATGTCAACGGTACCTGAAGATGACTGCTGGTTTAATGATTTCGTTCACATTAGACGTGGCAAGGCGTGACTGGCTGACAGCGCAGATCTGTTAACCACGCGGGATTCGGGCTGGAGCTCAATGCAAACAAACAAACAAAAACACCGAAGAAGACATAACAGCGCTTCAATCGAATGACGTATACCAGATGTACTAAACAAAAGTTCTTCTCGGGCAAGTTGGTGATGCATTCCTGTCTTCATGCATTTATAATAATAATTGGTTTTTGGGGAAAGGAAATGCGCATTATCTGTCTCATGTATCTTTGGACACCTGAACCGCGCCGTAAGGGAAGGGATAAAGGAGGGAGTGAAAGAAGAAAGGAAGAATAGGTGCCGTAGTGGAGGGCTCCGGAATAATTTCGACCACCTCGGGATCTTTAACGTGCACTGACATCGCACAGCACACGGGCGCCTTAGCGTTTTTCTCCATAAAAGCGCAGCATGCATTCCCCTGTGAGCGTTTTTCTATGCTGCGCTAACTTCCTTCCCACGAGGCCAGTATGTTACATACAGTCGGTTTCATTGGGCGAAAAGAGTCTCCTTTCTAAAGCGTTCTATGCGGGAATAGGGGAATACGGTGTCCGGTATGACGCAATCCGTACGCTTTCCGCATGATGCGAAATACGTTCGCAAGGAATGCTTATGAATTCCTTCTTTTTTGGATGTGTTGTCCATATGACCTAGACGGACATCGTATGCTCTATATGGTTTCTGTATGCGCGCTACAGCAAAGAGAGAATGATGAGGATTGTCCCATGCAGTGTGCTTAATTAGGGCTACCAGACTTCCATCCTCCTCTCAGAGTGATGTTGTGTAGCTACAGCTTTATCGCCAATACCCCCCCCCCCCCCCCCCAACCTTGCAACTCTACTGAAACGGTCCGTGTAAGCAGTGATATAAAATTATAGAAATATGGAGCCTGTATACGGCATGGAAAATATACAGTTTCGACTTTTCCTTATGTGCTGTTTCTATATTTTCTCTACGATCATATGGAGAAAAAACATTATTATACAGGACTTGTGAAATGTAACATTTCACCACGGAAGGAGCTGTCCTTCCCAAGCCCGACAGGATCACGTGACTACGGGTGACAATTCTCGGTGGCGCCTATATATGTCGCAATCCAAATGAGCTCTCACGGCCCTATCTTTTAGATCGTGCTTACGGCACATTACTGTACATGTATACAACAATGCGATATATTGCACCAGAAAAAGCCATCTATAAACTTCTGATTGCAGAAAACACGGAGACGGCTGTAAGGTCACTGACCTCTCAAACACGTCGGTGCCACCAGTATGACGCAACACCGCCGAAGCTTGCAATCACTGAAATATGCGAGAATAATAAAAAGGAATGACGTCTCTAAAGTCTGCCGAGATGGCGTCAGCTGCTGCATTTTTTGAGTAACGGTTGTCGCGCTGGTCCATGTGAGATGCGGTTCACGAGGCTGCCACATCAAGACGCGCTTTTCTTTTTATCAGCTGCAAGCGCTATTGCAACACTTCACTGGCGGGCTTCGTTGTTGTCCTAACTCCTCGTCAAGACTCAGCTCCCACTGACGTCACGCCACTTAGCCGCCACGCTGGCGAAGCAGGAGCTTTGCGAGAGGACGGTGCGTTCCTCTAATCCGCTTATACAGACCTGTTCTGACCTGCACTGCCGAAGCTATGAGTGGTTCATCGTCATGGAACCTATGGCGTCAAGTGCTAGTTATGCTTATCGTTGATAACGCTACAGTATAAGTGTTCCGGTTCAGTGCAAGGTCTATATACCAGTGCTAAGAAAGCGAAGTTTAAGTGATCTCATGGTGATGATGGTTTCTGATGGCGATCTCATCAACATCAGCTCAGTTACATCCACTATATCTTCCAGTGATCACGAGTTAGTTCCGTGCTGTGCCAGGCACGGTAACCCTGTCCCGGCAAAAGACCTCCTAACCTGAATATTGGCCACGGCGCCGTTTCCTTGGAATATACTCGCTTACCTAACTTTGACATCATTTATCGACTCTCGCCCTGTCTACTGCATTTCCCTCGCTACCTAAATCCCCTTTTCTCTTCTGGTAGGGTGTCACTAGCTATGGTTCGTTTCCTAATCCGGATTCTCTACTGTTGCTTCTTCAAGCCGCTGCGGTGGCTGAGTGGTTACGGCGCTCGGCTGCTGGCCCGAAAGACGCGGGTTCGATCCCGGCCGCGGCGGCAGAATTTCGATGGAGGCGAAATTCTAGAGGCCCGTGTACTGTGCGATGTCAGTGCACGTTAAAGAACCCCAGGTGGTCGAAATTTCCGGAGCCTTTCACTACGGCGTCGCTCATATCCTGAGTCGTTTTGGGACGTTAAACCCCATAAACTAAACTGTTGCTTCTTCACCTTAGCCCTATCATTACCCGTTCACTTGTTTTCAGCGCTGTCAGAACACACACACACACACACACACACACACACACACACACACACACACACACACACACACACACACACACACACACACACACACACACACACACACACACACACACACACACACACACACACACACACACACACACACACACACACACACACACACACACACACACACACACACACACACACACACAACACACACACACACACACACACACACACACACACACACACACACACACACACACACACACACACACACACACGGCAGAACGAGCAATCCACTACAAGTTGCACACAACATAAAATCCTCGTAAAATCAATAACAAGCGAGTAGCACGCGACGTAGTTGCATGAAGTATAGGTAATAAATTCATTGATAAAGTTGTTGGTATAAAGTTCTTGGCGTAGTAAGACTCAGATCTCGCCCGGAGATGTCGACCACCGGAGCCCTACCGTATAATCCTTGAAGGGGGACGAACTGCGCGAGAACCCGTGATATTTTAATTTGTGTTGGCACTCACAGCCCCCGATGTGGATGGACTAAACGACTTTCTCCATTTAACGAGCGCCTTAGGCGGTAAAACGTCGTGTTCGTCACTGAGAGAACGGAAACGAGCGGGAGAGGAAATCCGCGAGGAATCATCGGAGCGCTGTGCGTTACGAATGGTTATTCTAGTCCTAATGCGGCTTGTCGTTAGTGGGTCTTCGCTGTTCAACACCTATAGTTCCAACCTATTGGGGCGAAGGAAGGCGCGGCACAGTCATGCCGACATTATCCCTCTTGTCGTGATGGGCAACTAATGCAATTTAACCTGATCAGATAGTTCCCTGATAACCAACACTTCCTTCTGATTGCCTTTTTACCACCGCTCCCGATATGTCGCCACCCACAGTCAGTGTTTATAAATATCGCCAGAGTGGTACAACCAATGCAATATGAACCTTACTTTATACGCATTGTATAGTGGAGCTATACTGTCTACACAAGCCGGTCCAAATTAGCGCCACTGTGGGAATGGCCGCAGATTCTGTACGCATACCGCTGCGTTTTTCACAGCGGGTGAAACGCTAACCCATAGCGAAAGCGCAGATCGGATCGCCTTTCCCTCTGCGCTTGCGAAGTCATCCGAGCATAGAGGTATTCTAGGGAGGGTTACAAGAGCGCCCCCACCTCCTCGCATAATCCAAAGAACAAAATAAAGGCAAGACAAGGGGACGGGGAACGCAACCCTCGGGGCTGAACCCGGAGGCTGAGTGCTTGGAAGCGTCTTTGACGGAGCAAAAACGCGCTGTCGGCGCACGTGAAGCAAATATAGAAGCAGCACGCACGGGCGCTGCTCAGAATGGGCTTCGGCGCGAGTGCGCCGCCAGCATTTCTTTTGCGCCAGCGCAGACGGCAAACGTCGCCAACGGCCACAGTCTTCGCAAGAGCGCGCGCGCCCGCGAAGCGCGGGAAAAGCCGGCGAAAGCCGAGAAGCGCGCGCGCGAGACTGCAGAAAGGAAGTGACGTCAGGATTAGTGACGTCTCATTTTACGTCATGTGCCGGCACCGTCTGGTAGGCGGGTCATCGTCTGGAGCCGCCGACGCCGTGGCGCGCGCGGCTGCACTTTTGGCGCCAAATAGCCGTCGGTTGCCGAGGTAACCGAGCCGCCGACGCCGGCAGTCGCCGGCTCTCCCGCGCGATTCCTCTTTATTCTTGCTCTTTTGGCGCGCATTTCGGTTTCGCTCTCTGCTTCCGCTCCTCCCCGAGCTGGACGCCGGTCTGGTTTAGGAACGTCCGGGATTATCTTTCCGGGTAAAATTACCCCTCGACTACCGGTACGCTGGCGGGCGCTCTCAGCCGCGAGTAGCCGCTCGGGGTGTTTATTTACACCATTACTCCCCTTTGGCAATGCTGAGACGGTGCCACGTTTTTGAGTAACGGACTCACGCTGGCGAGTGGGCGAATGGAACGGAGCGTCCCAGTGGCCTCGCTTCGCGTGCGTCAAGATCATTAGGCCAGGAAATCTGTCTGGCCGAGGATGCCCCCTCCACAAAAAACCGGCTTTCCATCTGTTGTTTTTCATTTCGTCGGGGCAACGCCGAACGTGAAGCGTGATTTTTGGGAGTGACAACTCGGGGGTTTTCTTCGCCTCCCGTCCGCGTTCCGTGGAGAGAAGCGGCGCGAATCTCGGAGGGTTGCCATCGTCTCCAGCACGCACCGGTTTCGGGACGGCGAACAAAGGAAGGCGCTTGGAAAAGAGCAGAAGCGCGGCCGTCTATGGCGAAGCCGGCATTGTTTAATGTTCCGTGAGAGACCACCGTCGGCGTCGCAGCTACGGTGGTTACTATGTAGCCGTAGCATCGAGCGCACAAACCCGGCCTTCCTCGCTGTGCAGGCGCGACCTGTTCGCCGGGCACACTATTACCTTGGTTCCTGGCTCACTGGGCGGCGGAAACAGCAGGGTCGACGACTCATGGTAAATTGGGAAGGGTTGACGCCGTTTTACAGCCCGGTGCTGGTCAACTTTTCTGCGTTTGTTTTCAATTTCTTCTATCTCGTGTATCTCTTGTACCTTCCACTGTAATGGCGTCAAGGCCCTTTGGCTTCTCTGAAGAATAAACGTAGCTCCAAGGCGTGAAAACAGTGAGCTCGTGGTATGGGAACAGGGAGGGGCCACTTCATTGTTCAAAAATAGATGACCTTTCTTTTTCTTTGTTGAAATGGCCCGTTGGCTGAAGTTACACAGATTGTGCCGGTAGTGACCGTTAAGGCTTGAGGTATGCACAGGCTTCTGGGCAGAAGTATTCCCCTACAACAACGTCTCCCAAAAATAAATCTCGGAGTTAAATTATACAACGCACGATGATCACCTCATTTAGAACGTGTGACAGATGAATATTGGAGTCTGACTGTGGTCAACGTTGTCGGTGTTCTACGCGAAAATGACGAATCTTTTTCTTTAACAACGCGAACGGTTCAGGACAATTTTGCAACTTCCATTTGAGGCCGCCTGGTAGCGTTTGGACAAGTGTAAACGGCATTAAGTATTCAGTCGTTACTGACCATTTATAAACTTACAATTACAACATCTCTTTCAGAGTTGTGCGCCCGTGCGCACTGAGGTATTGCTGCATACGAACCAATTCTCGCTTGCAGTACGCACATTTCAATGTGATGTTGGCTAGGGCAGATTTATGGGCAACGCTCCGATGGGGCTTAACGTTTAAAAAAAGAAGTCGATGTGCATTTTCTTGAAACTTGCCCCTCTCTTCCCGCTTTAAATTCGGACGCCTATGGTCGCTGGCATGATTCTTGGCACTGTTCGGGATTTAGAACATTTCACAGACCAGCCACGCACGGCTTGGGCAGAGATCAAAGTGAAGCTTCGTGCCGAGCCATGGGCGAGTTGAACAGACGTGATAAACGAAGCAGCAAATTTGTGGCCCGCAGGACAGGACACATACACATACCGCTAAGTTTGCTGTAATTGTACACGTCAGGTAATGCCATGCTTTAAAGATTTTTTTTTTGCAGTCGGTGTTAGTGCGTCTGTGTGATTTCTACAGTGACCTGCAAATGGCAACGCGGCTGTATTCATTTCTAATTTTTTTTCGTATCGTGCCCTTTTCTTCGGTTCTAGTAATTTTTTGTTTGCGCATTTCGTTGCCGTCGAGCGCGCAGTGTAAATGCGCGCGCTCTCGGAAAATTTAAATTTTCCACGCCCCCTTCACACAGCTCGAACTCGGCGCAGGAACAACCTCTCGAAAGAACTGCGCGCAAACAAAGCAGTGACTAACACCCGATATGTCAATTGTCCAAAGTATCCCGTATGATGGACAGACGGGGGGAAAAGAGGGGGGGGGGGGGTGACGAAGATAAAGACGCAGCAAATGCGCACTTCCTTGCTTTTGAGGTAGAGAAGCTGGAAATGGCTCACTACTACCACACCGTTCTGTACCCTTCAGAGTGCGCGCAGGCACCCTATCCGCGATGAAGGCAACGGGATACGTGTGCCTGTGCCCGCATTACGAAGGCCTGGGTGGCCTAGTGCCATGCCTGCTGCCCCTGGCGGAGAGATAAGTGCGAAAGGAAACGCGCGTGCCCCCGGCCGCTAATCTAATCTCGCCTTGCCACACGGGCGGCCACCGTTTGACGTAGTATACGGGGCTCCGGCTACACGGTTGCCGAGTTCTGCCTGACTGAGATAGCAGCACGCTTGCTGAGGAAGAAAAAAAAAATAAGAAGCGAGACGAGAAGAATGTTGATAAGGCGAGAGAGAAAATGAAGAAGGGTGCGGGAAAACGGATGCTCGATAAGGGGGAAGGCGTGTGTGCGGGCAGTAGTAGCGGCAGGAGGTCAGATTGTCGCTACGCGCTACGGTCTCTCGGCGAGCTTATCGGGCCACGCTTCCGAGAATGCTGAGCTCTTTTAAACGTCTCCAACGCCCGCACGCCTCAAAAAGGGCACGACGAGTTGTCGCCTACAGGAGCAGCGATCCGTCTTGCCGTGTGTGCGCTTCGCGAAGGCGACGTTATATATTGCCGCTAGTATAAGTCGTAGAGTTAAAACCCTTAAGCTGTTATCAGGCGCCAAGGGAAATGCCCTGTCTCCATAGCGAGGGCGTCGATTGTGGCGTATATTTTCTACCAGTTTCAATAGACAATCATAGGGCGTCTATGGACTATCTACTGACTGTCAGAATGCGTTGGAGCATACGTTACGATATGGGTTATGGAGAACGCCAGATTAATTTCGACATCCCAGCACCTCCGGGGTATTCAATCTGCACTGACGCCGCAAAACACTCCAGTATCTTTGCATTTCGCCTCCATCGAAATGCGGCCTCCGCAAATGAGATTCGATGCCGGGACCATGGGCTCAACTGCAGTGTTTATTATATTGCTATTTTTTCGATTGGCTGAGACAAACGTCTTGAAAACCGCCAGGCTTATTATCCGAGAGTTTTCTCATCACTCTATTAATGAAGGAAGTCAGCAGTCAATAAAATCATGGAAAGCATATTTCTATTTATTTTAATTTGCGACGTTGATCAGTGGGAAATTAGCAGTATAATATATTATGGCTGGAAGATAAGTGGTTAGAAAGAAACGAAGAAATAACCGCACGCCAACTGTGGGATCCGAACCCAAACCTCCTTGTCTCCTCAGTACTCTGTGTGAGATGATTTGCAAGAAACCTTCAAAAGAATTGCATATGTTGCACAGGATTTAAATGATAATAGCGAAAAAAAGCGGATTTAATTAAGAAACGTGATACCTCGAGAATTTCTCCAAATACCTGAGAATAAGCCGGATATGAAGTTGTGCACAGATGCTATGAATAGAAGACTTTTCAAAATCAACGGTTTAGTCAAGAAGCTGCAAGCGCCATAGAACCCTCATGATGTAGGACGAAAGGACACAGCAGTGGCGGCCCAGAGGCAGGAGAAAAATTTGGACCGCTTCTTACAATCGGAACGAAAGAGTTTAAGACAGGGACAGTTGGCAAAAATCCCGCCAGATAAACATCACAATTCACTCGTGTCGCACCCGACCGAATGCTCTAGCCGAAGGTGAGAGCAAACACAAATCAGGGCTGTTTTGAGCTTAACGTCTTACTAACTACTAACTCAGTATTCATGCATCAAAAACTGGCGCTCTTGTTGAGCCCAAACTCGCAGAATAGCAGATAGTGCTGCCACCTGCGGTCATTGAGGATAACTGCTCATCTCTGTCCAAAACAAATACAATGGCAGTACAAAAAGCTTCCGGGCGCCATCAATAGCTCACTGGTCAGCTCCATAGGGGGCATCGTCATCTGTAAAGCTCCTCTAAGAGACCGCGGTGGATAGCCGGGTTCGAAGAGGAGCCTACGCAGTTCACGTGGCCAAAGACCTCAGACTCGAGCCGGAGTATAAAAAGTGCACCCAGTCCGGATAATAATAATAATTGATTTTGGGGGGGGAAAGGAAATGGCGCAGTATCTGTCTCATATATCGTTGGACACCTGAACCGCGCCGTAAGGGAAGGGATAAGGGAGGGAGTGAAAGTAGAAAGGAAGAAGGAGGTGCCGTAGTGGAGGGCTCCGGAATAATTTCGATCACCTGGGGATCTTTAACGTGCACTGACATCGCACAGCACACGGGCGCCTTAGCGTTTTGCCTCCATAAAAACGCAGCCGCCGCGGTCGGGTTCGAACCCGGGAACTCCGGATCAGTAGTCGAGCGCCCTAACCACTGAGCCACCGCGGCGGGTCACCCAGTCCGGATGAATTCCAAATTTTTCACACTCCTCCGCTGCCCCCTACACCAGGCGAGCGCCCCGCCCTGTTTAACGCTCTAGTAGACCGGCGGCAGTTGATCGCGGGAGTTTTTAATTACGAACCCTCCACCCGCATTAGAATCAGAGTTTTTCGATTACAAGAGTTCCCTAAAACACGTCGCCTTCCCACGGTGAGAACCGAAAGAGTGATAACTGAATGGGCACACCCCGTTCCCCTTTGCCCGTATCAACACCATCAGTGTGTCCACAGCAAGAAGGTGGGCGTGACCCGCATCCATGGGTCACGCCTACCTGGATGGCGATCCTGCGAATGGTGATGCCTGTTGATGATGATGTCTGCCCTATATACGTACCATCTGATAGATCCTTACTGACCTGCACATGAATCAGAAAGTTTTCAGCTATGGCATACTACGCCGCCTTTGTCTCATGGACAGTCCTATACGTAGCGCATCTATTGCTGCATGAATCACAATGCCAGTGGCGATACTGCGGGAACTTTGGATCATGCGAACCACTATTTCATAGTCATTCCTGAGCGGGCCCTGTAGCAGTCCGGGACGGTGGTCTGAATCGTCTGGACGCTACTCTAAAAGGAATGCTACGGTCAGTTCGAGTTGCGTTTTTTCTGAATTACGCACTGACGCGAAAGATGGTTTGGTTTATGGTTACGCGAAAGATGGTTTGGTTTATGGGGGTTTAACGTCCCAAAGCGACTCAGGCTATGAGGGACGCCGTAGTGAAGGGCTCCGGAAATTTCGACCACCTGGGGTTCTTTTACGTGCACTGACATCTCACAGCACACGGGCCTCTAGAATTTCGCCTCCAATCGAAATTTGACCGCCGCGGCCGGGATCGAACCCGCGTCTTTCGGGCCAGCAGCCGAGCGCCATAACCACTGAGCCGCCGCGGCGGCTGCACTGGCGCGAAAGAAAGAAAATTACAGGCTTACAGAGCTCTGTTGCCCCAATCGAAGCCTCAAGGCTGACTGCAGCGCGTCGTCACCCGGCATTCTCAACGGCGGCCAAACGCCAGCCACCGCTGCACTAGCGATGAGGCCTACAAATTGCTAAACTCCCTGTAAAGAACTTCCGTGCGTTTAAAGTCCCCTTGACTGTCTCAGCCGGACGGTGCAGCGTCTATCGCAGTGTTCGTTTCTTGCAGCGAAGAACAAAAAGAAAAGAGAAAGAGCAGGCAATTAGGCAAGCTAATTTCCAGACCCCTCCAAAGGAACTTCCGGCTGTTCGAAGTCACCCTGCTTGGCTCAACAACACGGGGCACTGTCCATCAAGCTATTTAGCCCCGACAGCTAGCAAACACACACAACAGAAACTATTCTCCCATTTATGACATTTTATGCCTCGAGGCGATAATAAAAGTACAAAAAAACTTGCATCGGACCATTACCGCAACCAGCGCAGTGAGCCCTGGTTAGAGACACCCAGCCATTTCGTCGCCCCCCCACGCCCTGTCCGAAGCGGCAATCCCGGCCTTCGTCGCCGCCTTCGCAAGGACGACGCCAAAAAAGTTTATGGAGTCGTCTTTCGCAGCCTCTACGGAACGAAGGGCGTTTCACTTTTATTACGCCCCCACTCTTGCTCTTGTCTTGCGCTTATCCCCGGTTCCGCTGCCGGCGTGCGCTCAATATCGGCGGGCCTTCCCCTCTCCCCGCCTCTCTTCCGCCTTCCACTGAGTCGGCAGACAGCTCCGTGTTGCCTAGGGGAGCTGCCTGCGCGCCCCCTCTCGAGCGCCCGGGAACAGCTACATTGTAGCGCGGCTGACGACGCGGGGAGTCTGGGCTGCGGTGAGCCTATGTATATGTAGTGCAGGCGCTCCGCTCCGCTAACCGAGTCAGGGAGAGCCCTCTCCCGCTCTGCAGTCCCCTTCTCGCTTCTGCTGCGTCCGCTGCTGCTTCTATCTTTCCATCCAAGAGGCGAGGCCGGAACAGCGGAGCACTCCGCGAATGCAGCGGATGAGCAAGAGCAGGGCTCACTCTCCACGTCTCATGTCGACGCGTTTTGGATGGGAATCACTTACAGAGGCGATACTAACACATTTGCGGTCTCCAGTGTAAGCGACCTCGCGCGTGACGTCCAGTGCCATCATCATCATCCTCATCATCACCATCAACATCATTAGCCTGGATACGCCCACTGCAGGGCAGAGGCCTCTCCCATGCCTCTCCAATCAACCCTGTCCTTTGCGAGCTGCGGCCACCGTATTCCCGCACACTTCTTAATCTCATCCGTTCACCTAACCTTCTGCCGCCCCCTGCTACGCTTGCCTTCTGTTGGAATCCACTCAGTTACCCTTAAGGACCAGCGGTTATGTTGCCTTCGCATTACATGCCCTGCCCAAGCCCATTTCTTCCTCTTGATTTCGACTAGGACGCCATTAACACGAGTTTGTTCTCTCACCCACTCTGCCCGCTTCTGGTCCCTTAACGTTGCACCTATCATTTTTCTTTCCATGGCTCGCTGCGTTGTCATCAACTTGAGCTGAAGCATTTTCGTTAGCCTCCACGTTTCTGCCCCGTAGGTGATTCCCGATAAGATACAGCTGCTGTCCACTTTTCAATTGAGAGAAATTGGGAGACTGCCATCCATGATCTGAGAGAACCTGCGATATGCGCTCCACCCCATTAATATTCTTCTATAGTTATTTCCATCTCATAATCCGGATCTGCAGTCAGATGTCGGGTGTAAACGGTCTCAGAGAAAATGACGAAGAGCAAAGGAAACAAGGAGATGACGAAGAAGACGTCTTCGGTGGAGTGCACGTGCTTGGACCTTCCCATTACAGTGCCATCTTTTGATAGGCTAACAACAACAACAACATTGCATATAAGTCATCGCGTTGTCCAGCATAGTTCTCTTGTGTTTGCTACTCTCTATTAGGAATTGGCGCCAGCAGGTCCCGAGGATTGCCACCAAGACAGAATCTCTCGCCAGGTGTCTGCGGGGTGCATTTACCGCGCTCGCCCGGTCGTTGCCGCGTGGGACAAGCGGGGAGCAGGGTTCTGCGAAAATCCCTTTAAGGAGTCGCGGTCGCCGGCAGCGAACTGGTTCCGGCTGTCTTCCCATTTGGCCCGACGTCTCTACCGACCCGACTACTCCTGGCTTTCAGGGCACAGCACCAGTGCGGGAACGAATCGCCACAGCGGCTCGTCCACAGCCTTCGCCGGCCATCGCTAATGGCAGAACCACTGGGGATTATCTCCGGACGGGGCGCTCCGGCTCTGCGCCTCGGCTTCTTCGAAGTTCACCGACCGGCGGAGAGCGGGCCGACCACCTGACGTCTTCTGGCAGCCCGGCGGGGTCCTGGCCGCATCCCCCTCTCCCTCGGACTCAACTTATGCCAGAAGGGTGTCCATGTGTGCGGAGGTGTCCGTTTGTGTGTGAGAGTGAAAGTTTTGGCACACCCACCAAGGCGAGGTGCGTCCCCTACCTGGGGAATTTAGGGGAGAAGCAGTGTATAAAACTGGACAGCAGATTCAGTTGAAGCAGCTCACTTCTGAACTCAGAAGCTTGTAAATATGTAAAATAAACCAAGTCTTCTTTCTCCACTAACGAACCCTTCACTCAGGCGGCACTCCCGTCCGGGTCGGAGCGGGCGTGATCTTGACCGAGGTTGTGTCGAGAAGCGACTCCGATCCCTAGCTTCAACGTGCCCCTACGTTACTTTCTACCATGCGTGAAGTTCATAGAATCTCCATAAATGCTCTGCATTTGCAAAGGCTTTATAGGGCATTACAGTAAAGCAGCCACATTTTGTTATGCGTGCATCAAAGTCTCTCCAGCGGGGCATTGGCTTGAGAGGCGGGGATTAAGAGCGACACTTACCTGTCGAATATAAGGAACAGGCTGCGGAGATAGTTAGACGTGCAGGTAATCCAAATTTCTTGAAAATGCGAGAAACCTTTAGTTAGCACCACTACTGAGCTTGTAGCTTACATGATGTGTACAGTAAAATCCCCATTATACGACTTAGACGCGCTAACATTTTGAACTGTACATTTTTGTCAAAGGCTGTACATAGAGGGTGTTGCCTTCAAGCACGCATATGCAGTAATAGTTTCCTCGGGAGGATCCCAAAGTTCTTTCCAGCATGAAGCGAAGGGGATATTCGCAAAAGAATACAGCCACGAGTGAGTGAGTGAATAAACTTTATTGCTCGAATAAAGGAGTCTTGCTGCTCGCCCGAAGATTGCCGATGTCTTCCAGGCTGAGCGTGGTTGGCGCCCCTAGTCCAAGGCACCACTGTCCCTGGCCATCCGGCGTGCGTGGCTCACTAGGTCCCTTTGTACCTTGAGCTGGCTGCTGGTTAGCCGGTCCTCCCACTGCTCCGCATTTGGGTCTTTATTATTTCGGAACGCTACATTGTGTATGCATTCCCATGTGATATGATACAGCGTGGGGGTTGCCCCGCACCACGGACATGTATCCCCTATACTGCTCTGAGCAAAACGGGGAGGAGGAGGGGGGAGTGAGCTTGATTTCTGGGGTACACAGTAAACAATTTCTCACCCTTAAGGGTGGAAATCAGCTTTCCCTGGACGAACAACTTTTTCCAATTGTTCTGTGCTAAAAAAGGGTGCAGAGTCAGCACCCTTAAGGAAGGGTGATACTTTAGAGGATTGGATGGTTGCACCCTCATTAAAGAGTACTATTTTTTCCATAACATTTCTAGGAACGCCTGTTGGAAGGGTGCTCCACACTGATCCACCCATGAAGCAAAAGCCTTGAACTGATGCGCGCCCTCTAAACTTTCATGCTGTGAACCCTTCCTGAAGAGTGCTGATCTCTGCACCCTTTTTAGCGCCCAAAAGGGTGTTCGTCTGGGGACAGCTGATTTGCACCCTTAAGGGTGAGAATTTGTTTAGTGTGTAGCCGGGCCCCCTCGGGTCTTCCGTGGATACGTGCTTGCTTGTATTTTCCGCTGTGGGGTTATGTAAAGATCTTGACAAACTTCACGCGCACCCTGTATGCAACCAGCCGATATGCGGTGATGGACGTGATATGACGAGATCGACTCACCGGATGTGCACAGACGACAGACACTTGCGACCGGTTACAGGTCATCTTTAATGGCGCACTCCAATTGGCGTTGATACAGTAACAAAACATTATGAGTGGCGAGACAGTTCAATTCCTTTGGTTGTGCGCAAAAAGAAAGGATCCCAGAAATGTCATTACATAGTCACGCCGACCAGGTACTGTGTCATCACCATCAACATCATTAGCCTTACTACACCCACAGCAGGGCAAAGGCCTCTCCCATGTCTCTCCAATTAACCCTGTCCTTTGCCAGCTGCATCCACCCTTTGCCAGCAATCTTTCTAGTCTTATCCGCCCACCTAACCTTCTGCGGCCCCTGCTGCGCTTTCCTTCTCTTGGAATCCACTCCGTAACCCTTAAGGACCAGCGGTTATCTTGCCTTCGCATTACATGCCCTGCATAAGCCCATTTCTTCAGATTTCGACTAGGATGTCATTAACCCGCGTTTGTTCCCTCACCCATTCTGCCCGCTTCCGGTCTCTTAACGTTACACCTATCATTTTTCTTTCCATGGCTCGCTGCGTTGTCCTTAACTTAAGCTGAACTCTTTTCGTTAGCCTCCACGTTTCTGCCCCGTAGGTGAGTACCGGTAAGATCAAGCTGTTGTACACTTTTCTCTTGAGGGAGATTGGTAAACTGCCACTCATGATCTGCGAGAATTTGCCATATGCGCTCCACCCCATTCTTATCCTTCTAGTTATCTCCCTCTCGTGATCCGGATCAGCTGTCACTACCTGGCCTAAGTAGACGTATACCGTCACAACTTCTAGGCTCTCGCTGCCAATTGTGAGCTGTTGTTCCCTTGCTAAGCTGTAGGTACTGTGTATTAGGTTTGTTCTTCGACGGTAAGCGGCGAGCTATGTGGTCTGATGCGCCATAAGCTTTCAGACATATATGGTAACGGCGACGTTTTCTCACAAGGATGGTTCTCATCAAGGAATTGCTACAGAAAGGCAAACCTTCTGGATGGAGAATCGTACAATCGTCACTGCGATGCCCGCCCCTTTCTGCTGTCGTTGGCGCCGTCATTTGGGAAAACGTGAAAGGGAAGCGCTGCTGCTGTCAGCGGCGACCAACTACATGCCACAATTGCCTGCCAATTTGCCTGTCAGATCCCCACGAGGAAGGAAGCGCCACGCGCTTTTTAACCAGGTGACAGGACAGACAAGAGTCAACTAATAACGAGGAAAGGAACGGCAAACGAGACACGAAAGGTGGGCTAGGAGAAAAAAGATATATAGAACAGGATTAATAACACGCGACGGGCAGCAATGGGACGTAATGGACAGCTTAGTTAAAGAACGACATGAAGCAACGACTAGCTGATAGCGCATCTATATGAACACTCGGCGCCAGCTTTGAGACTTCGCGGCGAGTTATCGGTGTGTAGAGTGACGCAACCCTGTTGTTGACTCCATGTGCGCAACACGCCAGGCCGGGAACGCATGCCAATGAGTGAAAGAAAGAGAGAAAAAAAGTGAAGGGCGGGCTATCCCATTCGCCACGCGCCTTTCTTGGCGTACGGCGTTGAAATTTGGCCAAACCGGGACCGCGTGCGTCTATCCTCTGTGCTTCTTTGTTTTGTGTCGTTCTTTGTTTTTGTTTTCTCCATCTCCTTCCGCTCCCTTTAAAGGACGCCGCGCAAGCTACTTTCGATACGAACAACGTCGTTCACCTGCATGAATTATAGATGTAAAGAATGGATGCCTCTGAAGCAACCATTTTCGTCGTCTTTTTCTATTTAGTCATCTTTTTTTTTTTCCTGGAGGGCCATAGGCGTCTATTTCTTCCTGCATGCGGAATGAATGCAGAAGCGCAGTTAGGTTATTGCGTCGCCGGTGAAGTGAGAGCTCGCCCCGCTGTTCTGATCTTAGACGATAAACTTTGGTCAACTGTCAGTGTGCGTTAAAAATCCTCAGGTTGGGGAAATTAATCCGGATCCCTCCACTAGAGCGGCGACACACTCTCCACGTTCTTTCGTCCTCCTCATTATCTCATTGAGGGAGAAGGTATCTGCGCGTTTCCTGCTCATATATGACCACCACGCCACCATGCCACCAACACCGCCGCTACGTTGGTCGAATCTATGAAATTGCGCATATGAGGACACCCCGCCGCGGTGGCTCAGTGGTTAGGGCGCTCGACTACTGATCCGGAGTTCCCGGGTTCGAACCCGACCGCGGCGGCTGCGTTTTTATGGAGGAAAAACGCTAAGGCGCCCGTGTGCTGTGCGATGTCAGTGCACGTTAAAGATCCCCAGGTGGTCGAAATTATTCCGGAGCCCTCCACTACGGCACCTCCCTCTTTCTTTCTTCTTTCACTCCCTCCTTTATCCCTTCCCTTACGGCGCGGTTCAGGTGTCCAACGATATATGAGACAGATACTGCGCCATTTCCTTTTCCCCAAAAACCAATTATTATTATTATTATTATTATTATTATTATTATTATTATTATTATTATTATTATTATTATTATTATATGAGCATGCCCCGATCTACATGGTGCAACCCTGACTATTCAGTATCTGCGCTTATAGTTTCGTTTCTGTTCGGTACTGGTGCGGGCGAATAGGTTTAGTTTATGGTCTATGGGGGTTTAACGTCCCAAAGCGACCCAGGCTATGAGAGACGCCATAGTGAAGGGCTCCGGGAATTTCGACCACCTGGGGTTTTTTAACGCGCACTGACATCGCACAGTACACGGGCCTCTAGAATTTCGCCTCCATCGAAATTCGACCGCCGCGGCCAGGATCGAACCCGCGTCTTTCGGGCCAGCAGCCGAGAGCCATAACCACTCAGCCACCGCGGCGCTGCGGGCGAATAATCTATCATTTCTTTACTTTCGTCACGCACTGTTTCGCCATCGGTTCGCGCCAACTTTGTACTGTAGCTGGCGAGTGATCAAATGATTTCACTTTCTTGCCATTAGGCCTGACTTCACGGGTGGTACAGTTACCGAAGGCGGGAAAGCGAGCGGATTAATGTGGAGTGGAATCGTCCCTCCGAGGATGGAAAGGGAGGCACAGATCGATTCTGGATGTGTCCTTCTGGGGCAGCAGATGTAGGGATGACTATATGGGAGCTAGGGACCGAAATCTCAAGAGAGCACGGGAACAAGGGAATGTCCTTGCCTTGTTGAGGGGTTAATTCGGTGGGCGACGATGATTTGTGGTAGTGCTAAGAATGATTACTATGACAATGTAAAGTGAGTGCGGTCTTCAGACAAATCATGCCATTCCCATCGCCTTTGTCGGTGGAAATGCCATTGTCCTTCACATGGAACAAAAATAAAGGGTGGGGTGGATAGGCGTGCTTGTTTGGGAATGATCGGCCTAAGTGCTTTCAGGGACGCTGTAACCGGATATGTACGGAACGCTTTCGTGCGCTCGAGAATAAGTATTAAAAAAAAGAAAAAGGAGAGGCATCGAAGAAAGGCACGGCTTATAAGGGAACAAGAGATTCAAGAGCCTTTGTCTCAGTCTCGCGCGAAGATGTGTACCGAAGGAAGTTTGTAGTCGTAGGCATCATTCCTAGGGCGTACAAGGTCGCCCGGACGGAAATGTGCACATAGAGGTAAGCGAGTAAAAAAACACACTCCCTCCGTGGAGATGTGCCAAGAAATGGATGCCGAAAAAGTTTCTGCGGGCTCAGATGGAAGGCGGAAAGAACACTTCAGTGAAGTTTATTGTTTTCACGTGGGAAAGGGTGATAAGAAAGGAAGCAGTTGAAAAGAAATCTTGTCCCCCCATTTTTTTCTTCTCATGTTCCCATCTTGTGAGTCTGAGCAATGAAAGTCAATGAGAGCCTTTTTCAGCACCCGTTCTCATGTGTTTCGTTCTTATCACACAAGTAGAGCGGAGTAAAGAAGACAACAAACAGCACGATCAGGCAACACACAGAACGCCAGAAACTTATTCGTAGCGAGGTAACGAATGTGTTCGACAGATTCTCATTAAATACGGAGCATTTAGAGGGCTAGTCATTAGAATCTTCCGGTGTCTGGTAAAGCATCTGTAGAATGCATTGTTGCCCGAGAGAGTGCTAAAGACGAGTGTTGGAGTAGCCGGTTGGTGTATAACCATTAGCTGGAGGATAGTCGATCGTGGAGGTAGGGGTAGTGAGAGAGAAAGGGGGCGGGGGAGGGGAGCGGACGGCGACGTTGCCGTGAGTTTTCCGAATAAGACACATACGTACAAATCTATCGTTGTAAAAAATCGACTGGCAGAGGCGAATTTGGTCGTCCAGAGGAGTACAGTCATCCCAGACAAAACCCAAGGTCATGGCTTCGATCCCTGCTTCAGCGGCCGCATATCGAAGGAGGCGAAATACAGACACATCCGTATCCTGTGCAATGTCAGTGCACGTTAAAGAGCCTCAGGTCATCTCAATTAATCCGAATTCAGGGCCTACACTACGTCGACTCCCACATGGCTCACGGCCGCTTAGGGCGCGGTAAACCCCGCAACTTGCAATTTTATCACGCGTCAACTACAAGGACGATGCGGACAGAGGCACACGAAGGAGTGCTCGCGCTCAGCCCGCCAACAGTTGAAATTATATCGCCAGCAGTCAGGTATAAGAACATGTGATATAAAATGACTTTGGGCTCGTGTGTGTGTGTGTGCCCTGCTAACACCATGCCGCTAATAAAGAGGCCACTTAGTGACGAAGAAAAGTAGCCACTGAAATCATCTATCGTAACGATCGATCAGTGCCCTGGAATAAATATATGCATGCGCTTGCACGCGATCAGAATAATCCTGCTCTGTATACGGTACCGCAGATCCTATAGTTTCCTCTGCAGATGCAGCTCTAGGAGCTCCTATAGATTCTAAACGCCCAGAATCCCTGTTCCGACTATTCCATAAAGGCAGCCAGTACTTGATGTCGCGCACTAACCTCGGCCGGACGCGCGAAGCAATTACGAGAGTTATAAATCGCCAGTATGCACACTCACACAGTGACCACATATCATCGGCAATAATAATAATGAGTCATGTATAATTAATTTTTACTTAACATGCGCAGGAATCCACGTAGTCTTAACAGACTTTTAGCACCGCCGTACGCTAGCAGTTACCGTAATTACCGTGTTTAACCGTACGGCGGTGCTAAAAGTCTCTGTTAAGACTACGTGGATTCCTGCGCATGTTAAGTAAAAATTAATCATACGTAACTCATACCGTACGGTAAACACGGTAAATACGGTAACTGCTACCGTACGTCAAATATGGCTTGGCAAGCCTGGCAACGCTAGCAACAGCAACGCGTTACTGAATTTTCCATATGGCTAACCGGCTGCGCTAAAACTGTCTATTAACGTAGTAGATAAAAATGAAAAATAAATAAATAAATATTAAGTAAATAAATAAATAATTAATAGTATTAAAGAGCAGTGGGCGCCGTGGTGACAAGCACCAGTTGAAGATGGTTGTAATGGTCTTGCCTAATTAAGAGCTTCCTTGATTACTTAAAAAAAACGCGAAAGCAGGGCACTCGGGTGTAATTTAAAATCGTGATTCTCACGCTGCTTCTTCGCTGACGATGCGAAATAATAAGCGAACAATTATCATCATTATCGTCGTCTTTAACCACGTTAAGTTCACTGCGGAACAGACAACTTTTCCGTTCATCTCACACTACATTTCTACAGGCTCAATGGAGCCTACTCAGACAGCTACCACGCCAAATCAAACAGCCGCCGGAATACTACAACTACTCGACACGCCTCGAGTGGCACCTGCGTCAAACAACGTCTTTTTTTTGTTGCTTATATATATATTTTTTCCTCGCAGGTCAAACAGATTGTCAAGACTCGAAAAGCACTGCCTTCTACATCACGCAGCCAAAAAGGGCTTGTCGAATCTCCCCATGCCAGGTCCCGCACTATGCGCGCGATCCTTTTGGAGCCACGACAAAAAAAAAAAGAAAGAAAACCTCGACAAAGACAAGGCGCCTTCGCCCGTTCAACAACACACCTTACGTAATAAGCCTCAGGCTTCCACGCGAGCGTCTGTGAAAGCGCGTGTGCGTGCGTAAGGTACGCAAGTGCTTGTGCATACAAGGCTCAATGCACCCGCCCACCCCTGTATACACAGGGAGTGCATCCTCATGTCGTCATCATTGCTCACCTGTATGCATACACCCCCCCTCTTGTCCCGGGGCGGGGGCAACGGCAGCGTGGCCGTGCAATAGCCGAGCTATGGCCGGGCCACCCTTTTTGAACGATCGTAATGCGGATAATGACGAGCGTCCGAGCATCATAACGCGGCGTGAAGAGATGGGGAAATAGCTGCCGGCAAAAAAAAAAAGAAGACAAGAACGAAAGACGGCAGAAGGCGGCCGAAGAAAAGAGGCGCGTCTGATTGCGCGCCCAGTCTCCGCGCTTGGCTGCCTAGGGAGAATACGGAGGCGCCGTAATACATCCACGCGACGACGACACAATGGCTCCGCCTATTCGCCGCCGGCCATTGTCCCTTTCGGCGAACGGTGTAATATGCTCCGGCGACGGCGCCTCCTGTCGGAGCAAGCGGTCGGGCCCCCGATGTCGGCGTTCATATATATACGCATGCGTGCAGTGAAGCGGGGACGCTTCGACGTCTGCTGCTGCTACTCACTGTACGGAGCCAGCCGGCCGTCTGCCTGAACGTTCCTGTTTCGTACTGTTCCACACCTGTACGATTCGTCGGAGATATCGGGCGAATCGGCTCGAATCGAATCATTCGCGAATCGACTGGCTCAGTTGTAAGAGGATAGCTGTGACTTAGGCGCATGGAGAGTTGTTCGTAAGCTTTATCGCCGAGAGCGGTCGAGGTTCAGATGTGTCAGAGGCATACGCTTCCAGTGGTTAGGGCGCTCGGCTACTGATCCGGAGTACCCGGGTTCGAACCCGGCCGCGGCGGCTGCGTTTTTGTGGAGGCAAAACGCTAAGGCGCCCGTGTGCTATGCGATGTCAGTGCACATTAAAGATCTCCAGTGGTCGAAATTATTCCGGAGCCCTCCACTACGGCCACCTCTTCTCTCTGTCCCTCCTTTATACCTTGCCGCAAGGCGCGGTTCGGGTGTCCGCCGATATATGAGACAGATACTGCGTCATTTCCTTTCCCCCAAAACCAATTAATATTATTATTAACCTTTATCGTTATAGTAGAAGTTAAAAGCTATATTACTGAGGTGTTGTGCAGTTTTAGGGAGGTGTTGGGGTGGCATGTCCAGGAAACGACGCAGTTTGGATAGACTTTCTTCGTGTATGATTCCCGGAGAAAGCAAGTCGCCGCCGTCATAACTAATACGTTTGCTACGCGGGCGTTTCGAATGCTTTCCAAGCGAATGTCATTCGACTCGACTGCTTAAGGCGTTTTGCAAAGATGTTCGGTTCAGATAACATTCTAGTCGACGGAGCACCGCGGAGACATTCGAGATTTTGGAATGCCTTTCAAACACGCGCGCAGCTCGCACCGACCAATAGTCGCTGCCGTCGATTTGTCCCGCCCACAGCCGCAGCGCGCAAGTTCTTCGATTCTGTGGTTTTGATTTCGATATCTGCTGCCCGCTTTTTTCTGCTGCTTTGTTAGCAGATAGCTGGTGTACTCGCTAAATGGGTCCTTGAAGATAACAGTGCATCGATGTAGTCGATGGTTTGACGGCATATAATAATAATAATAATAATAATAATAATAATAATAATAATAATAATAATAATAATAATAATAATAATAATAATAATAATAATAATAATAATAATAATAATAATAATAATAATAATAATAATAATAATAATAATAATTGGTTTTGGGGGGAAAGGAAAATGGCGCAGTATCTGTCTCATATATCGTTGGACACCTGAACCGCGCCGTAAGGGAAGGGATGAAGGAGGGAGTGAAAGAACGGCATATAGCGTCTGAGCAGGAACCTTGGCTGAAGTTCACTGGTCAGTGACTAGTGTGCTGATGGGGACGGCTGCACTCCAGTACTATTCTTTGCATCGCTGCATGTGTACAAACAACCAGTGTATTCGTTTGCATGACATAAAATGCAATGTGCGCTTTGCTGGATTGAATAATCTCTTTTCTTTTGCACCGGCTGTATCCGTGCTTTTTTACGCAGTCTCACAACTGTGTCCGAAGAACGGATGCAATCGTCCGCCTGGGAAAACACCTGATAGCCGGGTTGTTGTCATCGCGCAGGACCGGCGCTTCTCGCTAATTGCCCCTGCTTTCTCCGATGTGACCAACACTTGGTTTTTGAATGACTTTATCCAGAAGTATGTTCGGTAACCGCTCGAACTAAGTGAAAGGGCCAAATGTTTGATCCGCAAGCGACAGCGACGACTGCTGCTGGCCAAGCATTCCTCGCGAGCCTGGATCTCACCGGCGCCTCCCGTTCGTTGTATGCGCGTCCTGCGATGTAAGCAATAGTCAATTTCAGATCAACGCTGTCTAAACTGCACTCAATGGCAATTTGTATTCGCTAAAACCAGTGAATCCACTCTCCACAACCGCCTAAATTGCGCATGAACAATGCAGACTCGCTAGGCTTACTCATCGCGGAAGGCGGTCGTCGTCGACTAAGAATTTGGCATGTGCTTATTGCTGGTGAGTGTTGAAGTGTACACATGTGAAATGTAGCCCTTTGTCTCACTTATTTTATACGGATAAGGTAGACACAAGTAGGGATATATTCAGCGTGAAGCTTTCGCTCAGCTGCCGATCTGCCGAGGAGATGAAAGGCGATCGTCCGCCGATTGGATTTGTTGGTGTCGTTGGCCTAAACAACATGTCCCACTATACAATGATATGCTGCAATTGGTCTTGCTGGCGTCGTTGTCGGTCTAGTGCGGTCGCCGCCGTGGTCGTCGCGTCGTTGCACACACTGAAAACGAGCGAACTTACAAAAGGGAAACTCTAACAGCAGCGCCACTGCACTACAGCGAGTGAATGCTGAAGCTTTCGAATGCGTTTGGAAATTTTTGTGCAGCGTCGCAGGAGTCCGTCGAATCCGAATCCCATTCGACTCAGGAGCCAATCAAACGTACCCGTGTAGCACGGGTATAAGAGTCACATCAGAAGGCGGGGGCGGGCGAGGGTTAAGTGGGGGGTGAGGGTAATTAATAGTTTTTTTTTTGATAGGGTCGCCGAGAGCAAGATTAACTGGAGATGAGTGGCAGAAGACTGTCGTGCAGCGGTTGCAGCCGAGCAGCTGATGGCAGTGATGGCGGTGTGATGGCGATTATGAGTGACCTGCTAAGCTCACAATCGCGTACCAAACGGCTTACAGCCCCGCGCGGATAGGCCCAGCTTAAGCATAGAGTTAGCACGGAAGCATCATTCATTCAAATCTGTGTTTAGCCTTACGCTGTCGTCCTGCGCAGGTTATTGGTTTTTATTTTAAAGATAGCTTCAAGATCAACAAATAAACGTGCATCGTAAGCACGTATAGCGACCCACAGGGGGTTGTGAATCACTTGCTAAAAATTACCGGGGGAACTAATGACAAAGCATTGCAATTATATTCCAGTTCTATTCCAATTGTTTTCTAATTCTATTGTATTCCTTTGTAGTTGGTGCAGTTGTTAGAACTGGCACTGACTATTACTGGTTAACGTTTAGTAATCCCCGCCTTTGATGGCGTCACACGCTGTCGAGCAATCGGGAAACCGCTCATTAGCTTCTACAACTGTCTTGTGTTCTTTCAGAACACAGAACCCGAGAGGTGTAGGCGCTAATTGGGTCAGCGCATTTCCCTCGTCGTTTCAAACTCACGTATCGAGTGGGACGTAAAACTAGAGTGAATCTCGAAGGTAGGCGCTTGCAAGGTATATACATGCATGTAATCACTGTGTCTAGTGAGATAGTGAGAGCAAGAACGAGCAGAACTTGCCTCACCACTGCATTTCAGAACCGTGTACCTGCGCTCATGACATCCCACCGAACGAAGACAGCCCTTCTCCGCTAAGCACCCCCCCCTTTCGATCCTCTGCCAGTTCTTCTCTGCCGTTTCCCTCAGTGCCGGACGCATCCGCAACTGCAAGCGCTCGTCCCATAAATCAGCACCAACAGTAAAAAGTACGGGCAGAAACTGCCAGACTGTGTCACAGTTCCAGCGGACTGCCCGCCGCCGAGTAGGCTCCAAGCGTGGCGCAAGTCCGCGGCTTCTTGGTCGGCTGCCACCGTCCAAGGAAACGTGTGAAAAGCTTAAGGCGGAGTAACACCTTTAGGGTCTTCTGCCTGTTCCCCCGGTGGAGGAACGCCCGTGAGTGTTTCTTTCATTTCTGCTTGTATTTTTGCCTTAACCTCCCTCTACACAGCCTCCCGCAGCCGCAGCTGTTCAACTGTCGACAGCTCACGCGACGGTCCATGCGTCGTTTGGGTGACGCGGCTTGTTCCGAAAGGCGCACCTTTCCAACCGTGTCCTGTCTCTGTCTGCGTTCCCCGTCACCTCTACCTTCCGTTTCCTCACGCTCGCGTCTCGCCGCGACCCAATTTTTCCACCCACTCGTCTTCGGCTCGACAAATCATCGGTCCTCCCCCGAATCCCCCCACGCAACAGCGTTCAGTGACGACTGAAAGAAAAGTATGACTGCGAAACGAGCGTCAGGGCGGCTCTTACCTTGACGGCTCCCCTGTACTTCTTGCTTTTTGTACATTGTGACGTTCGCTTGACGCTTCTTTTCTACTCTCCCCTTACGATCCCTACCTCTTCCATCTTTTGTTCTTGGCGACGTTTCGTAAACGACTTTTTCTCTCTCGTTTCTTTCTTGCCATTTTTTGTGTGTTTGCGTTATTTCTTGTCTTGAAGGTCTCGGTCGCCCGACTCTTTTCTGCGGCGAGCTTTACGAGAGCGCCTTTTTGCCTGAGGCTTGCACGCTCAGGCTCAGACCACGGCCAGCATTCGCAGTGTTTCGGCCAGTCTGCGCAGACGGGCTTAAGAAAGTGTGCTAGGCGGGGAGAAGGGTGGCTAGGGTTACGTCTCGGCTATTTTAGGGCAGCAGGCAAATTAGTTACGAGTTCCTAAAAAGAACACAGTTGAAGAAAACTGCAGGGCGCTGGTACACGCTCTAAATAAAGGCACTAAGGAAAAGCAGGCACTGGAGCCAAATAGATACGCGGTGCACAGGAAGCATGGAGTGGAAACCAGCGAACAAGCATGTACACTGAACAGGCATGCGGAGTATGCCTGCCTAATAATAATAATAATAATAATAATAATAATAATAATAATAATTGGTTTTTTGGGGAAAGGAAATGGCGCAGTATCTGTCTCATATATCGTTGGACACCTGAACCGCGCCGTAAGGGAAGGGATAAAGGAGGGTGGTGGTAGTGGTTTATTAAAAATAATAGTAAAAAGGAAGGAAAAAGATTTTTGCTAGCCGCGGCATCTGCCATCGATACTGGAGCACCTGAGCTGGGGCAGCGGAAATAAAGGACAGCAGGCAGAATGGAGAAATGAAATGAAAGAGGTGAGGGGACAGGAATAGAGGACAGGGGGAGAAGAAATATGTACAAACTATTTACACAATAAGTAATGTGTCCAGGTTGTGCGCGTGATTAGTTCATTTTAGAAGAATTAAATCACACACGCGCACAGCACTGTGTTGGTTACAACTGGAGTGGGGCGTCCAGTTATTCATCGTTCAAGGTAGAACTCGCGGAGCGTTCGGTCACTGCGTGTAACTACCTGACGGAGAACAGACGGGACGTCAAGCCCGTGTGTTCGAGGAATGCACAGAGGCTCACCAAAGTTCGCTCACGAGTGCGCGCACTGCCCTGCGGCCACAATAGCGTCTTGATGGAGTCTGGTAGTATGCCCTGCGCCCTATAGGCCGCGAGCATATCGCGACGAGCATCGGCGAACGCGGAGCAGCGAATAATAAAGGAGGGAGTGAAAGAAGAAAGGAAGAAGAGGTTCCGTACTGGAGGGCTCCGGAATAATTTCGACCACCTGGGGATCTTTGACGTGCACTGACATCGCACAGCACACGGGCGCCTTAGCGTTTTTCCTCCATAAAAACGCAGCCGCCGCGGTCTGCCTACGACAAATGTCTCAGCATCCTCGACACGGAGGCTCAGAACGCCTGTGAAGCATGTTGAGACCCTTGTCATGGCTAGTGCACATACATAGCCGCGACAGGGAAATCTAGTCGCCGGATATCGATACTTCGACTCCAATATGCATTTAGGAAACCAGTAATGAAAAGAAGTGACGCGATACGTAGTTCCATCACAATACTTTGCATTCAGCATCCGTAAAGGATATGATATCCAAGAGAAATACATCGCATGTTCAAACATGAAGCCTCAATTGGTACCAATAGGATTTCGTTTTCGGAACCCCACCGCGACGGCTCAGTGGATAAGGCGTTCGGCTGCTCAACCCGAGGACGCGGGTTCGATCCCGGCCGCGACGTCCTGGTTTCAATGGAGGCGAAGCGCAAGGCGGCCGTGTAGTGTGCGATGTCATCGCACGTTAAAGAACCGCAGGTGGTCCCTATTAATCCGGAGCCCTCCAGTTCGACGTCTCTCACAGCCCATGTCGCTTTGTGACGTTAAACGCCATGAACCAGTAATCCAGTAACCATTTCGGGGCATTTTATATTTCCCAGATAACGAAACCGCACAAGAGGGAAGACCAGAAGATTTCAAGGCCCAGGATGGAGCTGAAAATCAGTAAATGTCAAAACAGAATTGAAGAAAAACAAATAGTTCATGGCTGGGTAAATTGTTCTTTAGCTGGGCAGAGGGTGGGAGGGACTCGGGCGTACCGGACCATTTTTATTAATTGCAAGCTTTCTAATTGCACTCCGGTGTTTAGATATTTTTTTTTATTTTCCATCCTTTGATACAAAGATGGAGCGAGTAGGGCATTAGTTATTAATTATAATAATTTAGGTTGAAGGCGTTTGCTCTCCCAAACAGCAATAACTTGTTTCTAGTAAACACGGTTGCCCGTCAGTAAAGAGAGCCGGCCTTAATCGAAATAACCAAAGGTATGTTATCGCACGATTGCTTGAGATGTAGCCTGCGCTCACTAGCCCTCCTCGCTGTCTATGGCGTTCAGCCGTTTTATTCTTCATTCTTTATCAAATATATGCGCTCGCAATATATTGTTGTTATTCTATGCTGCTTCTTCGTTTCAATAACCATTTTCTTTCAGACCCCTAACTGGATTTAATGAGGACCCGTATTCTAAATAGCGCAGTTAGGGAGAATTGCACAAAATGAAATGAAATTGAAAATAGTTTTTGAGGAAAGGATTTGACGTAGTAGCTGTCTCACATATTTCAGTGGACACCCAAACCGTGCCGCAAGGGAAGAGATAAAAGAAGGAGTGAAAGAAGAAAAGGGAAAGAGGTGCCGCAGTGGAGGGCTCCGGTATAATTTCGACCACCTGGGGATCTTTAACGTGCACTGACATCGCACAGCACACGGGCCCCTTTTGCATTTGGCCTCCATAAAAACGCAGCCGGCGCGGACGGGTTGGAACTCGACAACTCCGGATCAGTAGCCGAACGCTCTAACCACTGAGGCACCGCGGCGGGTGGACAAAACGCGCACCTAAGTTGAAAACTAGCAGCTATCTGCTCCACGCGCAAGTGGAATGCCGGAAAAGTGTTTCCGGCCAAAAGACGTGCGATCATTTAATCAAGGAAACCACCCTGCATTGCATGCGTTCAAGTGCCAGCGCTTCAAACTAACCTCCTCCAAATCTATATAAGCCCGTGACGCCTCCGCAAATCTATAAACCGAAAGGTGGATCATGGATGGCGGCGCGTGATAATTGATTTTTTCCCCCGTTTTCTTTTTCCTCCGCCTTTGATATAGCGGGTATGAAATTCTTGGCGCCTTGTCCTGCCAAGCGTGGTTTCGCACGAGCCCGATTCTTTCGCGCGCGCATTTATCTCGACGTGGCGCCAACGGTGCAGATATGCAAGCTTTATTTCCCTAACGCCGACTACGATCGTTTCGCAAAGCGCCCAACTATAAGCCGCGCCCATACATACATGCGCCCCTGCGCTACCGGACACGCCTATTAATCATAAAAATTGATACTCATGAATTCATGCGAAAGAAGAGACGCGTTGCGTCTCTTAGTTCCGGGGAAAGTGGCAACCGCAGGAGTAGAAAAGAATCGAGTTTGAATAGATTGCGCCGGTATTCCGCGTAGAGTCGAGGGCGCCAGAAAGCTGGCACCAATTCTTCAACTTTGTTTCAAAATGTTTTTCGTTATGCAAGACACGTGCGGCAAGATATAAAGGGAGGCTTTAATAAACACGTTGCCAAGACGGAGTCGACTGGAAAAGTGATGTGTGTGTGTGTGTGTGTGTGTGTGTGTGTGTGTGTGTGTGTGTGTGTGTGTGTGTGTGTGTGTGTGTGTGTGTGTGTGTGTGTGTGTGTGTGTGTGTGTGTGTGTGTGTGTGTGTGTGTGTGTGTGTGTGTGTGTGTGTGTGTGTGTGTGTGTGTGTGTGTGTGTGTGTGTGTGTGTGTGTGTGTGTGTGTGTGTGTGTGTGTGTGTGTGTGTGTGTGTGTGTGTGTGTGTGTGTGTGTGTGTGTGTGTGTGTGTGTGTGTGTGTGTGTGTGTGTGTGTGTGTGTGTGTGTGTGTGTGTGTGTGTGTGTGTGTGTGTGTGTGTGTGTGTGTGTGTGTGTGTGTGTGTGTGTGTGTGTGTGTGTGTGTGTGTGTGTGTGTGTGTGTGTGTGTGTGTGTGTGTGTGTGTGTGTGTGTGTGTGTGTGTGTGTGTGTGTGTGTGTGTGTGTGTGTGTGTGTGTGTGTGTGTGTGTGTGTGTGTGTGTGTGTGTGTGTGTGTGTGTGTGTGTGTGTGTGTGTGTGTGTGTGTGTGTGTGTGTGTGTGTGTGTGTGTGTGTGTGTGTGTGTGTGTGTGTGTGTGTGTGTGTGTGTGTGTGTGTGTGTGTGTGTGTGTGTGTGTGTGTGTGTGTGTGTGTGTGTGTGTGTGTGTGTGTGTGTGTGTGTGTGTGTGTGTGTGTGTGTGTGTGTGTGTGTGTGTGTGTGTGTGTGTGTGTGTGTGTGTGTGTGTGTGTGTGTGTGTGTGTGTGTGTGTGTGTGTGTGTGTGTGTGTGTGTGTGTGTGTGTGTGTGTGTGTGTGTGTGTGTGTGTGTGTGTGTGTGTGTGTGGGAGAGGGGGTTGCAATTGTGGGTTCCAAATTCAAGTAACGAATGCGACGAGCGTCTCCGGCTACCGGTAAGCCGTCAGGCCTAACCAAATTAGTTTTCTTTACACTTGGTCGATCTTACTGGTGTTGATTATTTTTGTGTATTTTTGCGTTAATTTCGGCACAAAGTAGGCGCGAACCAAATTAGGTTAAAAAAGAAGCGTTCTGCCAATGCAGATTAGGCGAGAGCCATTTCAAACACGCCTTTGAAGGTCTCACCTCGTAGTGATAAACTGCTTTACATTGCTTATTTTACTATTTATATTTTCTACATTCCCATCGCAGAAAAAGTACAGTGATGGCACTGTCCATTCCAGAGGATGCACAAAACCAAGAATTCTTAATTTTCTTCAGGTTAGCCCAAAAATATTTGGCACTGTTTTTGACCACTCAACATTAACTGAATAATCATTGTAGATTGAAGGAAACCCAGTTTAGCAGTATAAGTTCATGATGAGAGTGTACAGCACTGAACTTTAGAATGTTACATTCCAAGAAGTCCACGCCCATGAAACGTCAGGTTTCACGGGCGTGGACTTCTTGGAATGTAACATTCTAAAGTTCAGTGCTATACACTCTCATCATGAACTTATACTGCTAAACTCGTCTGGGTTCAAAGTTCAGGAATGAAAGCGCTGGTTGTTTAGGAGAACAGTGACATATAACGAAGCTGCAGCATTGGAGCCTTCTGCGCTGTGTCCTTCTGACAGAGGTGCTTCATCCAGAAGTTCGTTATCGATAGGTGAACATCCTAGGCAGTCAGAAGCGACCGTTATAATGCTGCAGTCCTTTTCGACAGGTGTCAGCTGACGCCACGAAGGGAACTAGCGACCAGCATTATCGTCATCACCATTATTATTAACTCGCAAAGGCTCCCAGGCGGGGTCTTCAAGGGCTATAGCCGTTTGATGCCAAAACGATGGAAAATCTTGTAATAAGAGAGGAAATGTAACTATGAAAATGTTTCAGAAATGCATTTCAGAAGGTAAAAGCCTATCAATATCCAATAATGTTCAGGATCATCTATCCCTCTGTTCTTGAATTCTAGACGATCTTGCTCACTCCGTTCATTCCGGCGAAATAAATTGCGCATGCAGAAAGTTGCATATAGACGCAGTCATGCCGCATACTGCAGAACTAGGTCGCTTCTATGCCATAAAACCCTGAACGGTGTTTCACGTTCCCGCTGCGTCATCGTCGTTTTAACTAAACGAAGTGCCCGCGGACGCCGTAATAATCCTGACGAAATAGGTTGTATAAACTTTCCGCATTTAAATATATATATAAACAGAAGCGACACGAATAGGTAAGGACTGATTAAGCGAACTCGATTCTGATACCGTGCTCTATTCCCGACGACTTCTGTCTGGTTCAGACAGACGACACGCTTAAGCTTAAAAGGGTTGCCACGTCACTTTGGGTTTCTCTTCTACGTCGAGCCTTTTTAATCTTAATCTTTTTATCCCGCGACTGCCTTTACCGCTATCTCTCCACACTCGCTTTATTTTTGCTTCTTTCTGTCCTCTTTCTACGCCAGCTTTTAGCGTTTCTCATCCCCCCCCCCCCCTCTGTGTGCCCTTTCCCTTCTTTTCTTGCCCAGCGGGTAGTCACTTACCTGTTCTTGCGTAGTCCCGACCTTCAAAATTTCAGGGTCAGGACAGGGACGCTATGGCACTTGCCAACTCCTCTCTGGAAACGAACAACTCAAGTACACAAAATGTATGTGGCTCTGGGGAGTGTGAGAGAAAGAGAGAGAGAGATCTGTATGCTCCGTCTTGGGCTAGCAGGAAACATTTAAAACACACAAACTCGCACGACAAAAAAAAAAGAATAAAGAAAAATGCACCTAGCGTTTGTCACGGGGGGCCTAAAAAGAGGAGAATGAGACTAAACTGGAACAAGAAAGAAAAAAGAACAGACACAAAGAAACGTGACGAGGAAACTTTGAAAAGGAACTCGGGCTTTAAACGAAAGTCGGCGCATACAAAACGAACGGGCAGTAACTGCTTAAAAAAAGAAAGAAGTTTAGTGAAGAGTTGCCGGGAAAAGAAAGAAAGGCATGGGGGGGTGGGGGGGGGGGGGCAGGTCTGCAGTAAATGATAAAGAAAAAAAAGCGTTCCATCAGTGCAAAGCAAGAGCCGTCTTGCAGTGCTTCCCGTTTAGTCCTCACATATTTCACGGCTAACTGGGGTCTTCCGTTTGTTTTTGCACTGCCGGCAGTGAATAACTGCGTGTTCCTGTTCCGCAGTTCTGTGTCTTCTTCATGCAGGCTGGGCACTGCGTCTACTTTCCCGGCGGTATACTTGGCTTGCAGAACGACGGGCCGTGGGGGTTAAACGAGAGAATGCAATTAACGCAGGAATAAAAGAAAGAAAATGGAGCAACAGGGTGCGCACGACGCCATTTTTTTTTTTCGTAGCAGACGACGCGCAGAAAATGTCGCCGGGGATGCGCCAAGCAGACGGCAAAGAAAATATAAAACGAAAACGCTACGACACGGCCGGCCCGCACTTTTTCCAGTTGTGTGGTGTGTCCAACCGCACCAGCCAATGTAACATTTTACGGACATTTTTTTTTTTTTTTTGCGAGACGCTTTCTGGGCGTCACAAAACGCTAGCAAAGAATGCCTGACATGAGCATATGGAGCGCGCGCACACACAAGGCGTCGACTGAAGCAAAAGATTGGTCACTTTCGATAAAGCAAATAATAAAGAGGAGAACAAAAACGCGGGAAGCAGAAGACAACTGAGAAGCAGCAGACGACGCGAAAAAGAAGAGAGCAGCCCGGGTGTGGAGTGGAAGGCGTACACAACGGTAATACGAAGTTTCCAACGTCTCCTGCCATATGCTAGAATGGCCTCTCCTCAGCGTAGGAGGATATGTATGTAAGTACTACGCACACACGCATTTGGGAAGCAAGTATCCGCGGACGTATGTGAGCAAGCTGTAGAACGCGCCTCACGCTACTGCTTGTTTGTGTTTTCTAATTTTCTTTGTCTCGTCGCGAGGTGGAACTAGGCGTACACCATCGGGGTCCTGTCATGAGCACTCCGCGGATGGCCTGCCATTGTTTTATTGTTTCCTGCGAGGAAGGAAGCGCTTCGCTTACGTCTGCTGCTCTTTCGGAGTGCTCACGTGTGTTGCCCAGCGCCCGCCGTCTTGTTCTTACACAAGCTGGAGACTATTTTAAGTGGGTCAAGGGTGGGCGCTTAGTTCCTGGCATGCTTGTAGACTCAATGCGCGCCCAACACAAGGTGATAGCAGATGGCTAAGGGCCTTTCTCTTCGTTTTCTTTCATTTTTTCCGACAAGGCTCTCTTCTTAGACTCTCTTGTCCCTGTATAATGGTAAAACGTGCGAAAGTTTCGCCGCGTTACAAGCATCCCTGAGGATCGCAGTAATGGAGCAAAGGAAGATTAATTAATGGTCGTAGTACATACAAGTTAACATAAATAAAACATCGTTAGTAACTATATAAAATCCTGCCAGAAAGTAATATGACTAATGTACAATGAAACAGATGTATCGTGGCTCAATGTATGTTTTTGTATGTGAAAGACCTCAAGAACCTCACCGGATCGCTTCGCGAGTGGCGCATCTGTTTCGGTGTACGCCAGTGAGATTTCTTCCTTAGATCATTTTAGGTAGTTACTGACGTTGCATGCGGGGCATGTTTCGGTACTGCATATATGTGCGTTTGGACGTATAACAAGTTAGCTGATAGTATAGCGCTTGCCTGTGTCCTTTTATCTGTGTTCTCCTATGTAGTGATTTTCTGTTTCAGTTACAAAGATATTCGAACCAACTCGCCCATCAAAGGGTACTGTCGAAAGCTACTGAGTGACCTTCTACTGCGTGCTGGTAGCAGTCGAACCGGTTTGTGTTTGAGGTAATACCAGACAATCGCGCAGTTCTTGAACAATTAAGTGCTCGGCTTCTTGTTATTTTCAGCGTCACACAGTTTTGTATGTGACCGAGCTGTAAACCTCGGCAAGCAAAATCATATAATAACAAAAGCAAAAGAATCGCTACTTGCCTCAAGTGGGGTTCGTTCTGTATAAAAGGGCTTTTTAATTACCACAGTGACCAAGGCCCGCTCCAGCATCCTCCCTCAAGGACGAAAGGTGAGCTTCTAGAGTAACTTGAAAGTGGTTCCAGCTTTAATAAAGCGACCCGCCGCGGTGGCTCAGTGGTTAGGGCGCTCGACTACCGATCCGGAGTTCCCGGGCTCGAACCCGACCGCGGCGGCTGCGTTTTTATGGAGGCAAAACCCTAAGGCGCCCGTGTGCTGTGCGATGTCAGTGCACGTTAAAGATCCCCAGGTGGTCGAAATTATTCCGGAGCCCTCCACTACGGCACCTCTCTCTTCCTTTCTTCCTTCACTCCCTCCTCTATCCCTTCCCTTATGGGGCGGTTCAGGTGTCCGACGATACTGAGACAGATACTGGGCCATTTCATTTCCCCAAGGACCAATTATTAATTATTATTATTTAATAAAGCGAGGATACCGTTACGCCAGGCAACCCCAAAAATAACATACAAAGAAATAAGCATCTAGCTATTCAAATAATGACGTTCCCCTTTCGAAAAGGCGCACGGAGAATTTACAGATCAGAGCAACAAAGCCATCCAGACTCCTACTAATTGTCACGTCGGTTAATGATTGGGTAGTGCGTCACTTCGACTGCTATCGTTACTGTCGGATCGCTGTAATGGTCTTAACTATACCTTCCTTAGCTTGGGCAAGTATCATGATTCACTCGTCACAATACTTGCCCTAGCTATAATTGCCTTAATCTTAGGTTAGGACAATGGTAATACCTGTCTTAGTTTGCCTCAGCTATAGGCTGCTTACCTTACATTACCTCAGACAAGTGTCGTGAGTGGCTAATCAGAATGCATCCTTTAACTACAATTGCTCTATCTCAGGTAGTTATCGTGATTGGCCAAAAACAATATTTGTCTTAGGTACATTTGCCTTAGCTGCACTTGCCTTTTAGCTGTTATCCCCTTTGATATGTACTCTCTAGGTATTGAGCAAAAGAGTATGAGAGTCTTTCTGGGCAAATTGTTGATGTCGATGGAAATCTGAAGCATTTCGTTAACTCGCGTCTACAACTAGGTGTTTTAATTCACTATTTGAAACATGTCTAATATTCTTGGAAATTTTTTTTTCAATATTGGAACATTGTAAAGTACTGTTATGGAAATACTAAAGGTCCATTCTAACGATGCGTAGCAAAATCTTTCTTTTAAAGTTTTTGCGTTGCACGCATCGAGCAGTTAAGACTGCCTGGGAAAATCAATTTGGTACGTTTATGACGACAGTAAAAACGTTAATAGCAAAAAAAATGGAAGCCTGCTGAGGGAAGATCTGCGGATATATTAATTGTTTTAGTGAACTCTTTCAATATATGAAGAAAAAAATTTCGTTCGTAAGCTCTTTCTCGTTGAAAAATGCTTTTGTGTGCAATTGTCGGGTATGAGTGCAATCAAAATACAACACTATTCCGGACAAAACACACTACAAGCGTAGATGAGAAATAAACTGCCTGAAGGAATAAATACGAATATGTAAAAAGGAAACTTTAAATAGGAACAGGATATAGGTAGATGTAATAAATACAGAACATTGGAGCGGTTCAGGTGTCCAACGATATATGAGACAGATACTGCGCCATTTCCTTTCCCCCAAAAAACCGATTATATTGGATATATACACTGCAGAAGGAGAGACAGGGATTAGGAAAACGGTATGATCGAACTATGGAAAAAGACAACTTAATTGTTTTATGCACATTGATCAACCACTGCATTCACCGATCAACATTAATAAAAAAAAGTAGTCGACGGCGTAATATTTCTCTCACGACACTGAAACGAGAAGATGCGTCGCGCTCAAACGCGTTCTCCTAAAGAGCAGCCGGCAAACCTCGTATTAGGAAATACGGAAACCAAAATGAAATATGAAAAATAAAACAAAAATGTACGCAAAAGTTTTCATATGTAAGCACGTAAACAGTGACTATAAGGCAACACGCCCTAGCAGCTACATGTTTCACAACACTCGCCCACAGCGCTGCACGCGTGTAAGCTACATGCCTGGATACGCGTTAGCGTGGGAGCGTTGTAGTCGCTCACAGAAGGCGTTACCAACATATTCAGCTTCCTACAATATAAGCTTCCTACAAGGTAAGAGGAAACACTGCGTAGTACCACTTTTATGCCTTTCACAAAGTATTTTCACGTAGAACTGAGTGAACTCAAAAGCCCTACGCGCAACAAACAAACAAACAAACAAACAAACAAAGAAACAAACAAACAAAGAATAGCATTTACAGCACGAAAATGGCGGCCACAACACGAGCATTGAATCGCGTGAGAGCGGTCTGTCTGTAACGGGTTTTGGCCTCTCTGACCACACGTGAAATTAAGCTGCATGACGGTGACACGGGTTGAGAGAGGGAGGTGGTGGAGGAGAGTGGTGGTTGCTCTCTCAAGCTTGTCTTAAGACCTAAGCGAGATCGCGTGCTAAACAGCGGCACCGCCACCGACGAGGCCCTACGCGGTAATATATGTTTTCGCGCCGCCGAACTGGCCGCAGAAGGAAAGGGCACGGAGGCGCGCATCCTGTTGTACACTACACACCATGCGCCCTAGCGCTTTCTGTATACTACCAGGGATATCCCCTAAAGGACTCGAAGGGGCTCGTGTGCATAAATATAGCGGGGAGCCCAGTTAGCCCTGGCGCGGCTTTGCTGAAAAGACTGCCGCACCCCGTTTTCCTCCTTTTTCTTTCTTGCTTGCTTTCTCTCGTTCTTTTTTTTTCTTTCTTTGCCTCCCAGGAGATCGTAAGGGGCTTCTTCTTTCGCTTCGTTCTTTTCTCTCCTTCTTTCTTCCGCTTTTCTTTTTTTTTCTTTTTGCTCTCCGCTCGGCAGTACGCGGGGGAATGTACGCGTCGCAGTAAACAGCAATACGCCGAGAGGAAATTCGCCGCGCGCACTGCCTGTTATTGCCTAGGCGCCGCTGCTAATGGGGCTGATGAATGGACGTTCGTCGCATTCCGCATTATTTCCAGACTCCGCGCACGCCCCTTTCTTTCTTTTCTTCTTTTTTTCCCCCATTTTCCCCCCCGCTTCTAATTGCTGCCGTGCTGCTGGCGGTGAAGGTCTCGCTATAGTAACGGTGTTCGGCTAATGAAAAAATGTTCAGCGAAGTGAGATTTGCAGGCAAGAGTGAACGCTGTAGGCGTCAGTGAACCCTCAGAAGTGCGGCGGGGGAGTAGAGACGCAATGGGTAAAAAGAAATAACGAAAAGAATTTGATAAATGAAGCAAGGCAGAAAGCAAGAGATTTTGTGTGTGTGTGGGGGGGGGGGGGATAAAAGAGAGGAAGAGGGTTAAAAGAGCCATTAATCATCAGTGTGGCGTCCCCGCTAAAGAAGGTGCCGTGGCGATTTAAGAAGCGCAAGTCGTCACGATGAATTTCGCTTTTCTTATTTCAGGTTTTGCACTGGAGCAGAAAGCGTACGTGGGAATAGAAGGAAAACACTGCGATATTGTGCAATGTTTTTTTTTTCGTGCTGCAGTCTAATTTTTTTTCTCTGTCGGCTTTCATTCAACAAGGGGTCCGAAAGCGAACAAGGCCAAATGTATTAAGTGACAGCGCAGATTCTTCTCCTGCACTGTGGTTAGCGTAGCAGATGCCTGTTGTCATGCCACAAGCAACTCCGTGGTGACCGCCAATGTTTTTGTCAGGACAGCCTTCAGCACGACGACAAACAATATTTTCACGCTGCGGAAATGAATGGGCCATCGCTTTAAAAACATTTGCCGCAGTAATGCTCAATTGACAGTCCGCTCGCAGCTAAATATAAGGTGAACTATTTTGTAGCTTTGTTGTAAGGGTAAAATGAAGCAAAAAACAACCAAAACATAAAGAATTTCTTTATAAATTCAAAGAAGTGCCACGAAGTTTAGAATAAATTATACGTTAAAGATGTACTAACCTTGCTTACCCGTATTGATACTGCAGGCTCGTGGCAAGAACCACACAATCTTTTTTTTTATTTCGAGATACCCTGGCCTGAATTTTTATTTGTTAAAACTTTGTTTATTTTTTTATTTTAGGTATTCGGTTCCCGACGGCTGGCCTTCATGGGGCGTTAATTTTCCGGGTGCACAACCGAGAGTGAGAAGAAGGCTGTAGAAAATAAACAAGTTAACAACGACAGAAGGAAACTGGACTTTGTAACCGAATGAAAATCGCACAACCGCTATGAAATACACTCGTGCAATTTTTGTTCTCTGATATTCCACAACACAAGATTTTCCAGAAGTTTCATTGCTCCTGAGCTTGATAAGGGTGATGGCCTGAGCAAGTCCAGCATTCTTGGACAAAAAGAAACTTGAATATTAGATTAGTTTAAGGCACTGCTGTGAAAATATTGAAGGTAATGATCCATTCTTCCTATTAGCAGCGAAATCTTCTTTTTAATGTTTTTCCATCGCTTGAATCGAACATTAAGGACTGCCAGGGAAAACCTATAGGGAACGCTTTTTTTACGAGAGCAAAACGTTAATAGCAAAAAAAAAAAGAAAAAGAAACGCTAGCCTGCCAAGGGGAGATCTGCGCTTATACTTTTTGTTGTAATGAAATCTCATGATATGTTGAAAAATGTTTTCGTCCAGAATAGCTCAGTATCAAAATCTTCACTGTTCAAGACACAGAACGTTTTCTTCGCATTACGGTTAGGTTATGTCAAATTCAGGCTGACATTCAACATTGCTGTTCTATTTAGACCAGTTCGACCTCTATCGCTTTGCAGATATTACTACAAACCAAAAAGTCAGCAGCCGTCGGAGGCCGCATTTCCACGGACGTAAAAAGGGATTTTATTGAGAACCTTAAAGAACTCCATGTGGTCGACAGTGATGTGGGACCTTCCACTACGGCGTTCCTCATAGCTCTGACTTGGGCAGTAAGAAGAGAACGCCAGCAATCATTAAATTGAATGTTGTCGTGCCTAGCTATCCAGGGCATCAGCAGCTTGCGCCATCTGTTGGTTTCCAGTTGTGGACACTGAGTAACTATAATAATAATAATAATTGCTTTTTTGGGGGAAAGGAAATGGCGCAGTATCTGTCTCATATATCGTTGGACACCTGAACCGCGCCGTAAGGGAAGGGATAAAGGAGGGAGTGAAAGAAGGAATTAAGGAAGAGGTGCAGTAGTGGAGGTCTCCGGTATAATTTCGACCACCTGGGGATCTTTAACGTGCACTGACATCGCACAGCACACGGGCGCCTTAGCGTTTTTCCTCCATAAAAACGCAGCCGCCGCGGTCGGGTTCGAAATGGGGATATTCTAAGCTCGTAATTTTGAGAAAAATAGCGAGGCCGGATAAATTCTGCGCGAATATGGTGATTATGTTATCGTCAAGTGGCGGTACATGCTGCAAAATTTGATCTCTAAAATGCTTCGTGCACTCATATCTACTAGAGGAGGAGGCGGTAGACATCATTAAAGAAGAGGCTTTTAGGCGCGGTTTGTGGTGAAGTTCCCCTCCCCGCGGTGGGCTCCTGTTCTAGGCCGGAGGTCAGGTGGCCGACCGACGACGTCGTTCGGCGACCTCTTCAGTCCGCTCCGTGACTGGGAGTTGAACCTCCGGGTCCGAGCTGAGCAGTGCGGCCTCCCACTGCGATTGGGTAGAGAGCTGCAGACTGTCCGACGGCTTGTCTTGATTATGTGAGTGTAGGATGTGGGGTGTGTCTGCTTTATGGTGTCCACAGAGAGAACAGACGGGGCTGAACTGCTCTGGGAACCACGTGAATGAAATACGTGTACGGATTAAAGAAAGTGTCTGTTTGGAGCTGCCGCCAACTGACTTGTGTTTTACTCAGAGGTCTATGTGGTTCTGGGAAGATTTGTCTGTCTAGAAAATCCAGGATGTAACGAAAATTAAAAATTCCTGCGGTGGACGGACAGATCGACGGATGGATGCATGCATGGATGCATGGATGGATGGATGGATGGATGGATGGATGGATGGATGGATGGATGGATGGATGGATGGATGGACGGATGGATGGATGGATGGACAGACGGACGGATATATGGGTGGATGGATGAATGGATGGATGGATGGATGGATGGATGGATGGATGGATGGATGGATGGATGGATGGATGGATGGATGGATGGACGGACGGACGGACGGACGGATGCATGAATGAATGGATGGATGGATGGAGGCATGGACGGACGGACGGATGGACGGACCGACGGACGGACGGATGGGTGGATGGATGGATGTATGGACGGACGGACGGACGGATGGATGGATGGATGGATGGATGGATGGATGGATGGATGGACGGACGGACGGACGGACGGACGGACGGACGGACGGACGGACGGACGGACGGACGGACGGATGGATGGATGGATGGATTGACGGATGGATGGATGGACGGACGGACGGATGTACGGATGGATGCATCAATGGATGGATGGACGGATGGATGGATTGAAGGAAGGATGGATGGATGGATGGATGGATGGATGGATGGATGGATGGATGGATGGATGGATGGATGGATGGATGGATGGATGGACGGACGGACGGACGGACGGATGGATGGATGGATGGATGGATGGATGGATGGATGGATGGATGGATGGATGGACGGACGTACGGACGGACGGACGGACGGACGGACGGACGGATGGATGGATGGATGGATGGATGGATGGATGGATGGATGGATGGATGGATGGATGGATGGATGGATGGATGGGTGGATGGATGGATGGAAGATAGGAGCGTCCCCTTTGAAACAGGGTGGTGGCAGTTGCCAGCATGCTCGGCTTTTTTCTTTATTTTTGTTTTAGTGTTCAGCGCCGCGCGGCTCTTGGTGGCAGCTGTGTAAACTTGAGGCGTTTGTCCAGATTTTCTGGGCTTCTTTATGCAAACTGATTTTCTGGTATGTGCTGCAAAGTTTTGAGTGCTTGCAAACTTAGCGCAAAGAAACAAGACGCGCACGTCAAATCTAAAACAAGATCGGGATTTCCTAGGCCATTTTTTTTGTTCTATCATCCCAACTGACTTTACTTCAACTACAAGTGTCATCCCCGTTTATGTGCTGTTTCCTGGCGCCATTTTGAGCTCGTGTACGCATCCAACCCTTATAAAATTGGTCTATAGACAGTGTATAGACTTCTCATAGACTCTAGTGGCTTCCTATAGATATTTCTTTTTGTATATTCATAGTCTACAGACTGTCTACAGAAAAAAGTCTACTAAAAGTGTACGGCCATAAATCTATAGACAGTCTATAGACTGTCTATAGGATTCGTATTGTCTTTAGACTGTTCTCGTCTTCGTCTATAGAGAGTCTATAGACTTTATAGACAGAAGTCTATGGACAGTCTATAGACTGTCTAAAGAATTTTGTCTTAGGGAAACCACAGCTGAACTCGGAGGAGGCGCTTCAGGTCGCACGCACTCCACACAAGCGAAGCAACACATCAGCGTATTCGCCAGCGTATACGAATATGCTGAATGGATACGACCTCCACGAGTTCTGAAGAACTACGCTTCCTTCGAGTACGCGTGTATAGTTGCCCACGAAAGCGGCGCAACATCTTGAACTTGGCTGCCCTCTTCCGTGCGAGAATGGGCTCATTTATCGCACTTCAAAAGGATGCCGCCTTGTCGTACATCGAAAGGTCTGAATGCTGCTCAGCAGCCGATTACAGGAAGCCTCGGTCGGCAAGATTGTAGCACATCTTCGACAACGCGTCTCCTCGGCTTGGTCCAAGGAAAACACGGGTCTCACGTATCGTCAGAGTGGAACAGGAGATCGCGCCTGGCTGTCGTAAAGGGGGGCGAACGGCCGCAGTACAGGTGTGGCGGGGAAAAGCGGCCTGACTCGCATGAGCCGTTATACACAATTCGAGTTAGCACTTTGGGCTGTTCAACGGTGGTGAGCGTCGCGTTTACATGGGAACAAAGTCTGCACAGTTGTAGTGAAAATTTTGCGTGCATAGTAATTCTTTACAATCAACCAATCAATCAATCAATCAATCAATCAATCAATCAATCAATCAATAAATCATTGACTTTGCTTTCAAGTGCCTCCGGAGACCGAGCACTGCAGTTAGGTACTGCCTACCGTATGGACCAAGCGATTTTTCTGCAAGTGCCATCATAGCTGCCGATGGGCAGTGGCACATGAATGATGGTACCTGTTCGTCAGTAATGCTAAGTCCAAGTGAGATGTCAAGTAGAACTCTGCATGCAGTGTGTGGAAGGACGACATCTGAGGTGGTTAATGAAAACATGTCCTACTACTTGAAAATAAAACTAAAAATATGTGTGCAACTTCGAAAGGGCGGTTTAAAGCTAAATCGAATAGAAGAAACGGACTTAGGTAGGACGTGCGATGCGTAGCAGGCATAACCAAAATTCTGTTAGGATAACAGAGTGTAATTCAAGTGGTAGAAACAATTGTCGGAGCGGCAAAAGCAGAGGCGGAGAGATGAGGCTTGGAATTTTGCTGAAATGTGCATTCCAGGTTAGCCGCAGACAAGGTTCATTGGAAATGCGTAGGAAAAGCCTTTGTCGTGCGTAACCAACAATTCTGGACAAAGCATTTTTTAGCAGGAAACCGCATATGAGCCAAACTTTTTCATATAATGTAATATATCACTATAGCAATCAATATATCCGCAGATCACCCGATGGCAGTTTTCCAGTCTTTTTTTCTATTCACGCTTTTGCTATCGTCAAAAGCGCTCCCCATTGGTTTCCTATATGGCAGTCTTAACTGTTCCATGCGATCTGTGGAAACACTTGAACAGAGAGATTTTGATACATATCAGAAGAACGGATCCTTCCATAACAGTATCTTACAATTTTCCAATTTTCAAAATTTTTGTCCGGGAATGTTGGACATGTCCGCTGCAGCAGCAGACGACGGTGATGATGGGGGAGGGCCTTGTTTTGCAAATGGACTATAGACGTCGCTACTATGCATGATGGTAAAAATGATGTGGAGAACAGGCCTCTTTCGTGCACGGAACTATTGTCTTGCCTGCTAATGGTGGTGATGGTGAAAAGCCTTTCTCCTGTAGTGTACATGGCCTTGCTGCTACTACTGAGGACGGACAGCAGATAGAGGACGCTTTGTTTTGTTGCGGACTAAACCAGTTTTCTGCAGACAATGTTAAGGAGCAAATGCAGCGGGCTGAGTCCATCTGCAACGTGTGATCATCATGGCAGCCACCGCTCATGGGGATGAAAGCAATAGAAGTTTTTGCCTTCCTGTACACTTAGGTCGGTTTTCGCTAAAGAATCTCGCGGAGCTGCATTTGCCTTTGCTTTTCTGTTTTTTTTTTGCTTGCTGTGAAACGTTTCGACTCGTGCTCTTGACATCCTATGTCGTAGTGCTCAGAACTGGCTCGCTCCGATAAAAAAAGTTACCACAAGGGTGGTGTATACCGAAAGGCGAAACGTAGAGGAAAAAAACCGAATGCTGTATAAACGTTATTTTCTTTCGTGAACAGAATTTATTTTCATGCTAGAATCGCGGGAAAGCTTGAAGGTATTAATACCGCTAACCAACTAGAACTACAGACGACCGATAGCTGCCGGTGGGAATCTTTGTGAAAATGTCAGTGATAACCAGTGTCTCCTTTGTACCGCCTTTGCAAAAAAAAAAAAAAGTAACAAGGCAACGGGGTTTGGTTTTAAGCCTCGTACTGGAGCACTTATGGCATTCATTAAGCCTTAACTTGTGTAAGGTAAGGAGAACCATTGTGCTCGTCTTTCAAGGCCTTTTGGTCATTATGTGGACTCTAAGGGCTCCACTAAACAGCTGAGACGCAATCTCCATTGCCTCGCTATTTTTGGCAAGGAGTGCAGGACGTCATTAGCCACGTTTTCATAACGAAAGGAGATGCGAATTCGTCCCACAGGCAATGTGTGCCAATTGGGTATTGAAATTTCAGTTGGTTCACAAAGGCTATTGCTCACACGATCATTTTGTTGCTTGCAAACGTAGGCCACCGGCGAAAATCACGAAAATTTTATCCCTGACAGTAAAGAGTGTCTTGGCCGCCACGCCAAATGTAGGATAAAACCGCCCATACAAGGGCAGTTGAAGGCACCTATCATTTCTCTCTAACCTGCCAAAGGCTATCTCCGAAGAACGTATAGAATTACCTGCGCAACTTAACGTAACTTGGACGTAAAGCAGTCGACTGCTGCCCTCTACCGACACGTTCTTAAAACACGTTCGCAAAATTTCCGTTGGAACTGCTTCAGGAATAAAGTGATCGCAAGAAAGGGGCATCCCCAGAGGCGAAGGTGTACACGATTGGGAACAAGAGAGGTGCACACGCAGTACTCGAGAAACCGATGAAGATACACGAACGAGAGGTTCGGCGGCGGCTGCCATGTCGTCGAGATAACGCAAACGATAAGTGCGCCCCCTTCTTGTCAAACCCATTCCACGCACAGATAAGGCGAGATATCGGTGATGAGAGAACTCCTGAACCCACTCCTCTCCATTCACCCTCGCCGGCCACCTTGAACGTCTACTCGGATGGCGTGTGAACGTTCCCACTTTTTCCACCATGGTGTACAGCTGAGATCGGTTTGATTACTCGTTTTTGTTTCCTTATGCTTTTTTTCTTTCTCAGACGTAGATAACTCTTCTTTACCGTACGCCTGTTTACATGTTTCCGTGTTATTCCCCCTCCTCCCCCTCTTACATGTGCCAAGAATCGGGCGAAGGGTCCAAACTGCGTACATTTGTTCTAGTTGCATATATTCTTCGCAATTTTGCTGCCTATTTTTGATAATAATAGCTCTATCTCGCCGATCAGGGATTAAGTGACTGAGTCAGTCGGTCGGTAATACTAATAAATAACTAAATAAGTGAATAAATGCATTAATAGAAGTTGTCCTTTAAGCTATGGAAAACCGCTTTTGGATACTGGTTCATACAAAGCGAGCAACGGCAACTCGAACGCTAAAAATCGTTGACCGTTACATTCACTGTACGCGCTGATTTCTAGGAACCACTGATGAGCAATTGCTTACGCCCCGCAGTCGAAGACTTACTTATACGCGTTATTATATCGAATGCTCTTTCACGGATGCCTTATGAAAGGGCCAATAAGCAGAAATAAGCAAAATGAGCCGCATTATATGCTTTGCTATAGAGGGATCACACACCACATTACCTCTGCCACCTGCTTTCGTTAGTGCATGTATATAGCGCCCTATTCTAATAACGAACCATCTCCGCCGAACACCACGACACCTCTATCACCACTGCCTCTGCAGCTTCACTATCGCTATTATTCGGGGCCGTTTTTTCTTCTTGTACGCTGCTAACTTTCTGCTGTGAAGTAGCGTAACTCTCACATGGTTTTATTCTTCGTAGTTTATACCATACGTAACGTAACTGCCTGCCAATAAGAACTCTAAACGTTTTCTGCTACCTGCGGGACGGAGAAGCACCTGTGGTAAATGCCCCGCAGCGCCTTACAGTAAGTCACGATCATCATTATCAACATCATGTCATCATCATAGTACCACTGCCCCCTCCCGCCATCACCAGTGCTGTGTTGGTGGTAATGGTGTCGTCACCGTCATCACTCTATTACTTTCACTACAATCAGCATTATCACACCAGCAACAGCAGCAGCAGCACTGGAGGTGGGGACTCCCGGTGGTTATGGCGAGGGTGACGCCTGCTAGAAACTGCGTCCTCGTTTCAAAATTGTCGAGTTTAATGCATCGATTCCACGGCGGAACGCCCGCGCGCAGGTCACGTAACGGCTTCTACTCAACCCCGACGTGGAGGGAGGGGGGGGGGGGGGGGGAGGTGTGACGTCGCCGAGCTGTCCTTCCAGTCGCTACCGGCCTCATCTCCGTCCGTGAACCTCCATGCCTTCCTTCCCTCGCATGACAGAGCTCCTCCACGTTTCGAAGGTCGAGCTGTGCACCCGTGAATCGCACGCGACTCCAATTCACAAAATGTTGCCCGTCATCCCTCCCCCCTTCGACTGCACTATATTCTCCAATACTTCCACTTTCTGCACTTGGCAAGGCTTCGCGGACCAACCTGTCTGGGTGTGCGCCGAACCAGACGACGTTGCCGCTGGCTGGGCGATCACATGCCTCGTTCTTGTTCTTATGTTAACTTCTTTTTTTTCTCTCTGGCCAGTTCCAGCCAGTCTCCACGGGCGGTAGACCAAGCCGGTCACGTCTGTGTCGCGCGATCAAGGTCGGGTCATGCGTATCGCCACCACCGCCAAAGGAACACGACCGACCAAACGCGTACGCCGGTGGTGCCATCTCATTAATTCACCATTGCGCGTACGTATTTCTGTCTCTCTTCTTTTTAAATATTTAGTCGCTGCGCCGAGCTTCGTGGGTTGTGGTGTGAAGCGCTTTTTTTTACTTTCATGCTCTTCAGACACTCGTCCTAAGCTCATGGACTACGTAGACGAGCCACGCAGTCTGGTCAAAAGTTGTCTGTACCCTCACCCTACTTCGACTCCGAGGTCTACTTCGCGCTTGGTTTCGCTCTTGGAACGTTAAAAAAGGAGAATTTGTTATGACGCAGCGCGGTTTGGTTGCAGCGAAGCTTTCATGCTCGACGAGGAAGGTTGGGATCATACAAATGAAAGTAATTGCTCAATCATCGACATTTCTTCGAAACATTTTTGCTCTGCATATATGGTGAGTCTGCGCAGGTGAATTTTCAGGATTCGTAAAATATTGCAACGAAAAATCCCTGGGCAGACGACGCGGAGGAAGTCTCTGGGTTGTGCGAGCGCTTTGTCCGGTGCTTCCTGTGATCTGTACTCTGTGCCCTGGTCGCCCTAGCGTCTAACTAGCCTTCGGGCAACGAAGCAGTATGACGCCTCGACTAGCAAGTTTAGTGCGGTTTGAATTTTTTATATGTATTTAGATTATTGGCTGAAGACACAACGGTAATAAATTATATATGTGGAAGCAGGTTAGCGGAATCAGTTGAATATCCAGAAGGAATCCCATGTTTGGGCAACTAGATATTCTGCGCTACCCAAGCAAACTGTCGAATCTTGGTCGTCACAGTGAACGACACAGTGCTCAACGTTCCTGTAGCTCAAGTGAAGAATCTTCAAAGAAGATGGGAGCTGGCCCGTGACTGAAACGTTGAAAGACGCGAGATCTCCGGACCCCAGAAGACCCGCTGGAATGCCCATTTCAGCTTTGGTGAACGTGACCGTATAAAAAAAAATGGGAGAATAGAGAGAAGGGCAGATTATTACCACAGCAACAGCGCCGAAAAGAATTTTGCGCAAAAAAGAAACGCAATCGGTCCTGCGACAAGGAGCCACTCAGCAACGAGTTCCGCAATGATCCACTGAAAGGATTTCAGTAGCAAGTAACTTGGAGAACAGGAGGTGATATCCTATAGCAGGCACGCTATCTGCCTTGAGAACAAAAGAGTCTCCGAAATGCTTAGTGATGCTACCCGCATGATAGAGTACTCTAGTGGGGACACTTTCATGTGGAAAGCACAGAGATATGTGTCGCAAATAAATGCGATATGCGGCTCAACCATTTCATTTTTTTTTCAGGCACAACTGCATGATTCCTGGATAGAAGCTGCGTGGGCACCTTGACTCGGTCCTTGTCAGTTTTGAGTTTCCTATCGGTTAACTTGACAGGATACCGCGTCTGTGGTAACTACTTCAAAAACGCGAAAAAAAAATAAACGAAACGAATTCAAGCGTTCCGCAACTTCTACCGCGATCTTCCTTCTAACGAGGGCAGTATTCTGGGGAGATATTTCTCACCCAGAAAGACATCCTGAATTCCTAATCCGACGACCGTCAGCGGGACAGATTCGTGATCAGAGGGCGCCAACGACTGCGTGACGTTCAAGCGCCATTGAATGCGCTATAGGAGTCCGGCTTTTCACAATAGTCGCGCTCGAAAAACCGGGAAACCTTGACTCGTCCGATGTCACGAGCGCACTCCCCCACCGCCCGCCGCCATTGTGACGCAGCTTCTCTGCAACAGGGCCTCCGGCATCGATGACGAGGACACCTCGTTATCTGCTCTTGATCTGGCGTATATGGCGAAAGCGTTTCGCATGCTGACTCTCTCCCAGCGTCGCCTATTCCCCCTCTTTCCGCCGCTTCATCTATCCAGAGGGTAGGACAGGCTCCTGGAGCGATACCGTGGGCAAGGCGCTGACGCATATAACTCGTTACCAGACGACTGTATAGCGAAGAATAGCGGATATGCCGTGACAGATGTAGCATGTAGTACATATATCTTTTTATGCATTCGCAGTGATCGATACGAAGGCTTTTAAGTCAATCGACCCGGCCGACCAATCAGAACCAGTGAAGAGATGGGGGCTGCTGAACCGGAGTACCCGGGTTCGAACCAGACAGTGGCAGCCGCGTTTCAGTGGAGGCGAACCGCGAAAGGCGCCCGTGCGCTGCGCGATGTCAGTGCCCCTTTAAGACTACCAGGGTGTCGAAATTATTGAAGCGAAAGCTTCACTACGCTAGGTAAAGCCGATTTCGTCGTGCGTTGCCGGTTGACCTTCAAGCGAGCCAGAGGTCAAGTGTTGCTGTAGGCCTTACCATATGTGGTCCACCATGATGTCGCACCACTTGGCCTTTGACCTTCACTTTTGACCTTTCGCATTCGCCGGTAGAGGGTGGTAGAATAGTCACGTGACAATCGCGTGATGTCACGCGATTGAAACTGCCGTTGTGACGTCAGGGGGGAATATATAGGCCGCAGCGTTCATTGGGTGGCCAACGTCTCGCGATGAGCCATTAATGTAACTGCCACCTGCCAGCGTGGCAGGGTGGGCGCGCTGCCTATCCAGTGTGCGGAACGCACTCAACGTTACAGACGCAAAGCCGCATCTAGGTGCCCGATACATCACAGCTTTCGCTGTCTAACCATGTTGAGCAGTAGCTAAACCACAGCTATTTTTTCCGGAGCCCTCCACTACAGCACCCATTTATCTATTTCTTTAACTCCCACCTTTCCCCCTACCGTTATGGCGCTGTTGAGGTGTCCACCGACAAGAGAAGCAGTTACTACACCATATATGTTCCTATAAAGGCACTACTTTCCTATAACATGCAACCAGAAAAAAATTCATCAACTGAACGGGGAACTGATGTTGTGAGAAAGATACCAAAGGGAGAACATGCATTAGAGCAAAGGACGACCAGAGGTTGGATATTAGCTAGCTGTCCCAAGATCTAGGAGAAAAATAAATAAATAAAGCGCAGGTAAAGGACGTCAGAAGATGCGCTTTGTCATGGCTCCCTGCGTCCTGCAAGAATTCGCGCTGTTTTCTTGAAGGATTATCGACATCAAAGTTTTGCTTGCTTATTTTCTGCTTTCAAATGATGCGTTAGGCATGAGTAAACATGCATCACCCCATTGATTTCCCATATGACCTCTAAAAAAAATGTATAACTGGATTTCAACTTCAGCCTGTTTTCCTTATCCGTTTCCCTTTCACCTACCGAACGATGGCTATGACGTGTAAGGTGTGTATTAGGTTACGGTAGGCGTGAACAAACCTTCAATATATCCGCTCACACGCAGTATTGATTCCCTGCAACTCTTAAGCTAGCCTACTTCAGAGCTGGAATGACATCAAATGATGTGTCAGCGGTCATACTAGGAATTTATTTCATGCCTCTCGTACCCTAAAACACACCTTACACGACACAGCCGTCGTCAGTCAAATTCAGTCAAATTCTTTAGCGGTTGTAGACGAATACAACACGGTGGTTCATGTATTCTGAACTCTTAATTATGAATCATTACAGGAACAAAAACGTACAACTAAACATTGGTGTCTATAGGCCTTTATCATGAACCGGACTTGACTGAACTTACTTTAAGTAGTCAACAACACATCTTTACTGGTAGCTCCGCACCCAAGAGCAAAATAAACTAATAAATTAAAATAAAAAATAACGCACACGGAAATGGCCCATTTGAAACCTCCAAAATAAAATTTTGCTTTGGGGTTGTGTTCGCATCTTTCTGTGATTCTATATACGGCTAAAAACGCCGCAAAGATATACAGAGAGTATGTGCTACATTTTAGATGGTAACATGCATATTTCACTGCTTCTTTCGAATTCTTTTCATGAAACGGCGTTATTGAAGTAACCTCAGACGCGCTTTGTTTGCGATATTTTCTTTCTGTTCTTTTGTTTGCTATTATTGCTGTTTCATCCCCTATCTTGATTGCATATGTTTCGCTTCATGTTGCGTGCTGCCCTGTGTGTAGGGGCCGAGGGGCTCGTCAGGCCACATCTTATTGCTTTTTTCCCTCGACCCTCTCCATGCGTACATGAAAAATAAAGAATTGAAATTGAAGTTGAATTGAGTTGTGAGTATCACTTTTGTTAACCCCAAGGAAAATCACATATTCATCATAATCGCTGGTGTGTTGAACCAGAAATTCTTTCTGTACCGTTCTTTTATTCGTTCATTTTTTCAATCCGCCTGGAAGAAACGATAGACTCAAGCTGGAACTGTCGAATGACCAGTTTCTGTAAAAAAAAAAAAAAAACGTAGGCCTCTGTGTTGGCTTCTGGGGCCATGCTCTGCCGCTTGTTTTACGTGCTTTGTGCGTAAGCCCAAAGGTCTTCGTCTTACGTGTTTTGAGGCGCCCCCCCCCCCCCCCCCCCCCCACTCCTACGGCGTTCCTCTTGCTTAATTACAGGTCGAAGCATTAAAAACCGCATACCGTATACGGTAAAAGAACGTGATCTCTAGCTTTATCTTACGGTATTAGTATATATATATATATATATATATATATATATATATATATATATATATATATATATATATATATATATATATATATATAGAAAATATAATATAAAATATATATAGAAAATATATGGGGCACCGAATTTCGCGCTAACAAAACACTCTTGTTTTAACAGCTTTCATAATTTTTTTTGTCGCTCCGGCGACGGTGGAAGTTCCGCTTAAATGACGCAACTCTTAACCATTTCATGAATGAAACGCGTTTCCGCAACGACCGCAGATATATTGCGACGTGAGCTTCTGAGCCGAAGCACCAACAACGTGCAATAAGGTACAAAATATCGCTTTCATCATAAGCATAGTCCAATACGGCAGCACATGAAGCAGTTCTGAAAGACCAGGTCTGTCCGACCGCCTGCTCAACACGTTTCTTCGCACTTTATCGGCGGAAATTTATGCGCGCGGCTTCAGTAGTTGGGGGTATCCGCATGCAAATGCGTGTCTTAATCTTTCCCTACGTGTCTTAATCCTCGAGCCAGAGCCAAGAGCTCAGCAGGCATAGCGGGCCCCGAGACAACCCGGTAACAGCGGTACGGGCGCTATTCGTTTCGCAGTCACGCACTGTACAGTACCGTACCACACGCGGAAAGGCGTACAACACGCGGCGAGCGTACAAAGCTGCACCCATCGAACAGCGCTGAGAATCACGTCGCGAGTCGATCGATAGCCGGTTTTCGGCGCCTTCCACTTTTCGTTTTGTCTCGCACTCGAGAACGCCTAAGCGCCGATACGGAACCGAAAGCGATGCAGACCCGCAGTGACGGATTGAAGTGGACTCTGACGAGAACTAATAATAACAATTATTATAATTGGTTTTTTTTGGGAAAGGAAATGGCGCAGTATCTGTCTAATATATCGTTGGACACCTGAACCGCGCCGTATGGGAAGGGATAAAGGAGGGAGTGAAAGAAGAAAGAAAGAAGGAGGTGCCCGTAGTGGAGGGCTCCGGAATAATTTCGACCACCTGGGGATCTTTAATGTGCACTGACGTACATCGCACAGCACACGGGCGCCTTAGCGTTTTTCCTCCATAAAAACGCAGCCGCCGCGGTCGGGTTCGAGCCCGGGAACTCCGGATCAGTAGTCGAGCGCCCTAACCACTCAGCCACCGCGGCGGGTCTCTGAAGAGAACTGCATTCGATTTTACAGCGACACCTGTATTTGCGACGATCCCCGGTGCCGACGCGTATGTGCCTGCTAACACCTAATAATACCCCCGTCCCACGGGCGTTTCGAAAACCCAGAAACCGATAGTCTATCCACCCAAAGGCGCTGCTACACGGGCAGTTTCAATGGTCATCGAGTCAACGGAGCAGCGCGGAACGGTATCGAGATTTCGAGTGCCTTCGAAACATTAATGCGAGAAGTAAAATATTAACCTGCACAACAATGTAAACTTCAATCGGTCTGGTTTAAAAGGGCATTAATTTTATACTCTTCATAGCGGAAGACGGAAACGCCAGCGTTATCAGTGCTTCCAGAGCGTTACAAAAATGCGACAGCAAATCGTAGAAAAGGGAATGCCTTTCAAGACGCCGTACTGGCGTTTAATAATAACAAAAACCTGCTACGACTCTAGAAAACTGTATTTCAACGCTTAGTTTAGATTCCGAAACGTTATTTGCTCAAGGTCACCCGCCGCGGTGCCTCAGTTGTTAGGGCGCTTGGCTACTGATCCGGAGTTCCCGGGTTCGAACCCGACCGCGGCGGCTGCGTTTCGATGGAGGCGAAACGCAAAAGGCGCCCATGTGCTATGCGATGGCAGTGCACGTTAATGATCCCCAGGTGGTCGAAATTATTCCCGAGCCCTCCACTACGGCACCTCTCTCTTCCTTTCTTCTTTCATTCCCTCCTTTATTCCTTCCCTTACGGCGCGGTTCAGGTGTCCAGCGATATATGAGACAGATGCTGCGCCATTTTCTTTCCCCCAAAACCAATTATTATTATTATTATTATTATTATTATTATTATTATTATTGCTCAAGGTCGAAAGTAGCGACTGTGGCGCCACACGAGCTTGGCGTAAAACATGAGACCTACTTCAATGGCCATTCAGATTTGCCGTGTTGCAGGCTAGTAGCGACACAACTCCTTCGTGTTCAGTAATGATTGAGAATCTCGAAGAGCCACCTTCGTCATGTTCGGTTGGGGCGCACGCGCAGTCGTGGTCACGTGGACACATCCCCTGAATTCACCCTGAGCCTCAGGCTTCGTGCAAATTTCGTCATCATCGGGTGGGATGCACGGCCATACTATGCTGTCAAACGCTTGGAAACGCGTTTTGGAACGCTTCACGTATGTGGGAGGCCACAGCTCGCAAACATACGGCGGATTGCGTATACAGGCAGCACGCTGTAGGGACGCTGCCCTCAACCGCACTACCGGAAAACGTTCACAAGTTTGTTCCCACACATTTATTGGACAGCACTGACAACTTACCAGCCGCGGTGGCACAGTGGTTAGGGCGCTCGACTACTGATCCAGAGTTGTCGGGTTCGAACGCGACCGCGGCGGCTGCGTTTCGATGGAGGCGAAACGTTAAGGCGCCCGTTTGCTGCGCGATGTCAGTGCACGTTAAAGATCCCCAGGTGGTCGAAATTATTCCGGAGCCCTCCACTACGACACCTCTTTATTCTTTCACTCCCTCCTTTATCCATTCCCTTACGGCGCGGCTCATGTGTCAGCCGATATGTGAGAGATACTGCGCATCCCCCCCCCCCCCCCAAAAAAAAGAGAAAAAAACCGACAACTTCCGCGCCATTACGCAGCATGGCGCGATCTGCATGCAGGTCTGCATAGGGAAACCTGGATCCTGCTGTGAAGGAAGGGAGTAAGGAGGGGGTGAAAAGGGTATATGTTAAAAAGAAATCACAACGTTTACGCTACAGCTGCCGATGAATATCGCGACGTACGCGATGTGTGGAAACGTTGTAGAATTGTTATTGGTAAAAATCGATCGGCTGGCCCTCTGTTACTCTTCATGCCCATTAGGCAGCAAAAGACGCATTCATTGGTGCGAAGTTTTGAGTTGAAAAATTAAATATATTTTCCAGCTACTCGATTCAAACTCGTGACATTGATGGTGACGTCGATACTATTCTAAATTTCTTGGACGTTGGCGGGAAGCGGATGGTGCTGTATTCTAGCCTCAGAGATGTGCATCGATAAAGTTGTTATCGTTACTTGTGAAAACGGCTACTGGCATCGACACCTGCATTTCCTGTTTGGGCTAGCTCAAAAAAAAAAAAACTGCTTTTATTGGACCGGAGAACACAACAGAATTTTTAGTAATAATTTGTAGTAGTAATGCATTTCTAGCAACAACAGTAATTTTTGTCGTCAGAACAGAATTTTCAATAGCATTGTGCTGCCCTTCTGTTGCAGCGACGGAACTGTAGAAAAATACTACAGAGAAGTACTACAGTATCACAGAAAAATAGCCCAATTTTACAAAAAAAAAAGAACGTGTTAAGACAGGACGACGATACATTTTTGTCGTCTTTTGATCGCGATTCCTAATGGAAGCAGCCTCTTTACCTGTAGAACGGGATGATAGCCGGATAATGGCCGACTTGAATTTGTCCTTAGTGTCCCGCTTAGGGTCGAGAAACCGTGTATTGGAAGAATAAACAAATACTGAAGCCCCTTTCTTGCCGCGAACGAAGATTCATAAATTTATGGCGCATACTGGATCGCCACATTCGGCTGCGACCTTCGGTGCTGAACCAATTAGGATGAAATCAGGGAGAAGAGAACAGCCACAAAACAAGGCCCGAACCTCAAATGTCACCCCTTTGACCCCTGTTGAGGGTGCCCCTTACGTGACAGCAAGTTGCGCGTAGGGCGAGGTCAAACGTCAAGCTGAGCGTCTAAGAAATCTCGAAGGTGCGTCGCAATGCCGCAGACCCCCTCCTGGCATGAATAGAAGGAAAAAAGAAAGAAAGAACGAAATGACGCCCGCGAAACAGCGGAGCCCTTACGTCGACGGGTAGCTGGTACAGCAGCGGCAATTCCTGTTACGCGAGTAAAAAAAAGAAAAAAAAGAAATAACTAAAAGCAGTGCAGGACAAACAAAACGAAGAACACTTACAGAATGCTCAACTAGAGAGTGACAGTGACGCGCAGGGACAGTAGGCGAGTGACATTGTCAAAGACAAAAGACCAACTACACCACACCGTTCATTGTTATTTTTTATTCTTTCTCCTTCTTGTCCATCTTCCCGAGTCCTTTTATCTCTTCCCTGTTTTCATCGTTTTTTATTTAGTGAGCCATTCACAGTGGCAACGACGGCAGGCACTGCGCACGCACGTTTGGCGACGCGGAAAACTGACGTCCTTCCCGTCTTCACGTCTGCAGCTGAAGCGAGAGTTGAAGCGAACGCCACCGCACGCATACGGCGGTATCGGCGCGCCGCGTCTCAGCGCGTACGAGGAGGCGTACGTGTTTCGCGCTGCACCGTCTCGCCAGACCGGCGTCTCCAGACGTTGAAGGAAAGGGACGTTTCCGTCGATTTGGAATCCCGTGCGCATCGCCAGTCGGTCGGCGCGCCTCGACAGGAATACGGGAACGGTGCGAGGCCGGCGTTTGTGGCTTTGTTTTGGCGTGTACGTGACTGAGGAAACGTGGACAGACCGAATTCAGCTCATGGAAGTCGCGCCATACTTCGCTGTGTCGCGAATTTCGTTTAAACGAGAAAGACAAATTTCTCCTCTGTGGATGCACGCGGGTAAAATCGTGGCTGTACGGATGACTCCGTTCCTGAGGAGATTTATTGAACTCGTGACGCCTCCCCCCTCCTCCTCCGCTTCCTGCCGCAGCGGTGGCCAAATGGTCTGAGCACCCGCTTCGCATGCGGGAGGTGCGGGGTTCGATCCCCAATGCCGCCGGGTACCCACCGTTGATACAGGGGGTACAAGTTTTCTCCTGGTCGGGTGTTCGGCTAATTTAGTGCGAAATTCTCGGGAAATGGGTCTGTGACACCACCTTGAGTAGAAGAGAATACCTTGTGACATGGCTCTCTTTGGCCGCAGATGCCCTTGCACCATAAAAAAAAAAAACTACCCCCCTTCCTTCGACCCTCCTCCCTTCTTGTTTTTCGACTTTTGCTAAATGCTATAGTCTAAACTTTGAACGAAATAGTTAGCGAGCGAAATGGGGCGATTCTTCAGGCCATTCATTCATGGGCTAGCGAGGTAATGATTCTAGCAATTTCTGCTTCCGCGATGCTAAACATAGAGGCTTGTTCGGTTTTTCAATGTAACGAAATTCTCGGTTTTACGAAAAGGCTGGCCAGGGCTCGCGTCGACTTCGCAACATCAAGTTTCGACTTTCTTGTGAGCGCATGTTTGACTCACTGTTCCCTCTTCATATGTATTAAGATGACACTGCGGTGCCTCCAGTGACAGTGTCCCGCTTCCATTCAGATCTGGTGACCGATATACCTCGAGCCGAAAGCGTAAGTCGTTGTGAAAGTTCCAGGGAAGCGTCGTTCTGGATAAAGGCCAGCCAGACACGCCGAGGCCTGCTGGCTGATGCCTGTACCTGATTCTACAGTTGCCACCCGGCCGGAAGCTTCAGCTCTTGTTCTTTCTCAGCACAAGCGGTTTCGCAGTTGTCAAAGCGCTGTAAACTCGCCAAATGACACCGCTAACTATGCAGAACGATAACATCTTGCCGTGATTCAAGCCTGAATGGCGCTTAGCCGGAACAACGGAAAGCAAGGACTTAAATAAGATTATGCAAATGCGGCTCTTCACAAAAAAAAATAAAAAAAGAATCAGTAGTCAGAACCACAGAACAAGTGCGTAGTATTCGCCGGTGGAAGGAACAAACTACCACTGCTTCTTTGTCGTGGTGTAGACTTTCTCAAGAAGGCTGAGCCCCTCTTTATCCGACAGACGTGTTGCCAAAGCCTGGAACTTCGTTCACCAGCTAGTCGAAGAAAGTTAACATTCATGTAGAATATCCACTTGTCCGAACCCTTACATTGCTAAAGAGTGCTATTCGGGTAGGAGTAGCAACATTCACGCATATAATATAGCTCCGCTTACAGTGTTACCAATCATGGATCCCTTGTTCACCCAAGCAACACGGCAACTGTGCGACAGAGATGAACCTTCATTTGAGCGTTTTTTCAACCGTTCTGTCATTCAAGTTTCGTTACTTTTTTTATTGTCCAGTGCTTTACTCGAAATTAACGACGATTTGAGCATTAACTGGTAAATTGAATACTCAGGATGAAAGGAAGCCAAGATAAAGGCTAAGTGAATTTTGTCCGCGTAGTATGAGCCTCTTCCCCCCCCCCCTCTCCCTAAAATAAACAGCGATAAGGCAGTTGATTGTCAAGAAATAATATTCACCGAAAGAATCCGAAAACTGCCCTTATATAAAATGGTCTATGGACACTCTATAGACTTCTTATAGACACAATTGCCTTCGTATAGATATTTCTTTTTGTCTACTCATAGTTTATAGACAGTCTATAGAAAAAAGTCTACTAAAAGTGTATGGCCATAAATCTATATACTGTCTATAGGATTTGTATCGCCTATAGACTGTTCTCTAGGGTTCATCTATAGAGAGTCTACAGACTTTATAGACAGAAGTCTATGGACAGTCTATAGACTATCTAATAAGTATTTGTAAGGGTGCGTTCTGAAATAAACACCGAGAAAGTCCTCCGATGGTCCAGTCCTGTGACAATAACCTTTTGTGAAGGAGGTATAGTTTTCGGTCCCTGTAGTGCGGCCGGGCACCGATCGGTTTTTCCAAATGGTTAATGCATTTCCCTGGCCAGCGGCTCCTATGGTGCGAAACGCCTGAAAAAAGTGGTAGTGTTTTAATGTAGTTAAGCCGAGTAGACGTGGGAAGGCATGTGTTTAGCCTGGTTGGCCCATGACTTTGATGGGTCATCGACACGTCTAACGCCGGTATTAGTTGTGCAGTATTATTCGTTCACGAAGACGACGACGTGTAATGCACAGTGAGAGAGTGCGTTGAACATACCCAACAATTATGGAGAATATCATTTTTGAACGGGAACCAGTTTATGAAAGCTTTTTTTTTTTCATACATAGTAAGATATAACTATAACAATCAATATGTCAGCATATCTCCCGTCGGCAGACGAATATTTTCCTATTAACGTTTTTGCTGTCGTCAAAAGCGCTTCCCTTTCGTTTTCTATGACAATCTTAACTGCTCGATGCGACCAATGGAAACCCTTTTGAGTGCAAGATTTTGCTACACACCGGAAGAATGGACCATTACCTTAAATATTTTCGTAACCTTACCTTACAATTTTTGAATATTCAAAACTGTTGTCCGAGAATGCTCAAAATGGCTTGACACGAGGCTTTCTTGACGTCGACAAGGTCAATTCAAGTTATTGCTTTCAGCGGTGAAGCGGCCTTTGCAGCTTTTGTCGTGAAGTGGAGCTTGCGCTCTAAAAATGAGTCTTCGACACCGCCTCACGCAGCCAAATGAAAAAAAAATTATACAGGTTAGCTGTGGAGCTCTTGGGCCAAGCTGGCGTTGGTCCATGAAAACTTCGTAATCATAATTATCCGAGCATCATAGCATCATCATCATAATATCACAATCATAATACCCTCGAGGTAAGTACACCCAGCACCGTACTTTGCAAAGCCCACTTACTTATCCGCACATGCTCACTTAAACGTGACCATGTTCAACTTCGCTTGCCTTAAACTTAGACCACCTTTCGACGTCCTTCGGGTACCTACCCGGGACGTCAGCGAACCTTTTTAACGCATTTTTAGTCTATCTCTACGTACCCGTCTATACGCCATCCTGTCTGCCGCGACAAGTATTTTAAGCGCAACGTCACAGTGCGAAGGGTACTGCTCGTTGCTTCGATGCCTGCAAGACAAGGGAGCACCGCTGTCACGCCGGCAGAGGTGTTTGCTTACAAGATACGCAGGCGTGACTAGAAGGGGCTTCACGCCTATCGATGCGGAGACGCATGCGGAATTTCGATTGAGAGGTGCCGCCGAAACGTCCACGGCAAAGACGGGCTGTTGTCGAGGTTGCCACCGATAGGACATGACAGCATGGCTGATCGGGGTGTGGTGGTAATAGTAGTTGTAGCACTGTACCAGCCCGAGTACACTCTTAAAAGAAAAGCTAGTAAAAATGCCGCAAAAAGGTAGTAAAATGTAATAAAAAGGTAGTAAGTGCCGCAGTTACGAACTCTGACTTCGTTTTGCTACTTTTTACTAACTATTCAGCATCCTCTTCAAGGTATAGTTAGTAAATGTAGCCCTTGCTACCTTTTCACTATGATCGATAGTTACTACCCAGTTAGTAACCATTCCTTTAACCCTAAAATTAAGTTAAATATATAACTGACACAGACTGTCGTGCGAATAAATGGTTTTGTAATTACATTTCTGCAGGGACGTGTGGTTAGGTAGACTAGGCTGTTTATACAATCTCAACTTCATAATTAACGCTGGTATCCCAGTAAGAAGCATCAGTATAGTAGCAGTTGCTGCAGTGGTAGGCACGTTTAGTCATGTATAAAAAAGCTGTCTGTCTCCTTGGCATGTGCAGATGCTTTCAAAATGCGTGCCGTTAACAAATCCTCCGGGAGCTGCTTCATTAATGGAAGTAGTAGCATGGGCATTAACGCACAAACAAGGGGAGTTCTGAGCATTCATCAGGGCTGATATTATGTCTGAATATGAAAGGACTCGAGCCCGCAGAGGCCGACGTGTTTTCTTCAGGCCATATTCTTTGCTTATTATTTTTCTCACGGGCCCTCCCAGAGACACACTCGTACTTGTACGAGCTTAATTTCTTCGTCCTATTAATCTTGAGATTTTAATTATCATTACCAGGAGCATCGTCTGCCTAACTACGCCCGCTGCATGACAAATGCTTCCCCGTGTCTCTCCAACTAACCCTGTCCTTTGCCAGCTGTGACCACCGTATCCCTGCAAACTGCCTTATCTCACCCGCCCTCCTTACAGTCTGTCGGCCCCTGCTGCGCCTGTCTCCTCTTGGAATTCACTACGTGACCTTAAAGGACTAGTGGTTATCTTCCTTCGCATAACATGCGAAGTCAAGTTCTGATTCCCCTGTTCCCCTTTTGGTCTTCGGATTTGGAGTGACTATTCGCCCTAGATATATGTATTACCATACCGTTTTCAATACTTTGCCGCCTATCGCAAACTGTTGGTAGTTTCCTAAGCTGTAGAAAAAAAAAACCGTCTTATATATGCATTTTTTATATACATAGCAGCTTAGGAGCACTTATTCTGAGAATGGGTGTTAGCTTACGATTACGTAACGCGTCCTGGTAACATTTTAAATTAATTCCATTTGATCCGTAGTACTGAAATTAAGATGGAACAGCCAGTGGATATGCACAACCTGCCTGGCTTTTTCGCAACCACTTCGTTTTAAAACCAACACGTACGTTGTCGTGGCAAATCTGCGCAGTGCCAGCTGCTGCCGTGCGCGGTACATGACATCTCCTGTGCACGGAACTGACACGGGGGTCGCCACCGGCAACGGTCTCTCCGCTACGCGTCACTGCCGCAACGGTCTGTGAGCACGGCAGGAAGAGTGCACTGCCAAAAGAGCCCCGGGAAAAGCCTCGGATACACACTGCCAATGGAAACTGTTACAGTGACATTCACTTCTCCCCGGGGAGTGTCACTCACTCGCTGCCGAGTCCCGTAACGCAGTCAGTGCGCGCGCCGTTTGCAACTCCGCAACTCTTTGCAGCGTTTCCTGTTGCGACAACGCTCGCCCGAACCAAACGGAGCGTAACGTGCCCGTTGTCGAAGCCGTCGTCAAATGTAGCCGCCCGATTCACAAAACGCTGCGACCAACCCATTCACAGCGGCCCGTCGACAGCGACGCAGCCAGCAGCGCGAGCGAGCTGCGAAGGCTGCGCGTGAGAGCATCCCGCTGAGTTTGGCAGCAAGCCGCAACGGCATCATCATCATTCAACCGCGCGGAGCAGACGACGATCGAGCAGACGACAGAAGCGACGATGGCGGCCGAGGCTTGGTCGTTCAGCTGTCGCTGTGTTGCCGGGAGACGCGCAGTTGGCGTGCGTACTCTCGGCTCCACGAAAATTGTGCAGCATTGTCGAGGCTAGAGTTGGTGATCCAAAGCCTAATCCAAGACGCTATTGGCATCTGAGGACGGTTGGTGGCTCGGCGTCGTTTGAATGTTATGGCCAAATACGATAGCAGTGGGTGTACAATAGCCAAAGCGGCGGCCGCTAAATAGCCAGACGTTAGCCTTGAACAGGTTCGCGAATTAGGCTCTCACTTGTGTGACGTCACCCCTGGCTTCAGCAACCCTGCACGCATTTAGTGAAACGGTGTACAACCCTTTGTCTCGGTTGAGAAGAACGGCGTGGTTTGCTGCATTTTTCTTCATCTCGGGGTTGGCGGCGCGCCATTGTCTAATTGACTGTCGCTAATCACCCCGGCAACTCCAGGAGGCAGCAATAAATGAACCCGAGGTCTCCTTGGGAGACCCCCGCCGAGCTTCTGTCGCTTTAGACACCGCATTTCGGAGCTCCTGTCATCGCTCAGGCATTTGCCGTGAATGAGAAGCCGCTTGACTGAATGACGGCACTCGCGAGGCCTGGGTCTTGCGTTACGTAAACACCTACGCTGTGGAGAGCACTCTTGCAACATTTCGGGCTCTGTGTCGTCTTGCCCTGAATGGAAAGAACAGATGTTCTGAGAAGACTTTTAGCCTATCCCTCTAATTCGGTCTGCTGTGGAATGTATATTGTTTACGCCAGCCGCCAATGATGACGAAGACAATGATATGTTCATGATGTTGAGGACAATGATGGGTGGTGACCACGATGAAGGATCAGGAAGTGCTATAATGTCGCTCGAAGCGCGATTTGTCGCCACTGACATTCCATCGTAATTAGGTCGTCAAAATGATGCAAGTGTAATTATCGACGTACATATCACATTTCGGACAGCGATAAGACTGAACATCACATAGCTGATAATTCGACCATCTTGGGGCATTTGCATTGCCTAATAAGGGCTCATTGTGTGAGCACTGTTTGAAATTAAACTTCGACAGCTGCGGACAGGAGACCTCGGGCAGCAGCCCTTGAGTGCATTCAGCCTTAAAACTCGCAGTGCCTGCCCAAGGCGAGAAGTAGAGGAAAGCGGCAATATAGTAGTTGCGGTTTAGTGGCATGACAGGAACTAAGGACCTTAAGCTCCGACACGAAATTATATGGTACCAGTCAGCTATGACTAAAAAATTTTAAGGCCTGAAACAAGTTTAAAATACAGGCTAAGTTATACAGAGCTGTCTACCCATGTCTGCTCTGTCTATTCTCAGGTTCAAACCTTCTATGTGCCTTCTATCTTCTTCTGTCTTTATTTCTTTGCTTCTTCCTTTCTTCGCCTCTGTAATTTGTTTTTGGTCCTTCCTTCCTTCCTTCCTTCCTTCCTTCCTTCCTTCCTTCCTTCCTTCCTTCCTTCCTTCCTTCCTTCCTTCCTTCCTTCCTTTTTGTTTTTCCTTCCTTTCGTTCTTTCTTCCTTTCTTTGTTTCTGTATTCCTTCCTACCTTTCTTTTTTCTTCATTTCTTTCTTCTTTCCTTGCTTTCTTTCTTCCTTTCGTTCTTTCTTTATTCCTTCTTTCATTCCTTTCTTTCTTCCTTCCTTTCTTTCCTTCTTTCTTTCTTGCTTCCTTCCTTCCTTCCTTCCTTCCTTCCTTCCTTCCTTCCTTCCTTCCTTCCTTCCTTCCTTCCTTCCTTCCTTTCTTTCTTTCGCCCTTTCTTTCCTTCTTTCTTTCTTGCTTCCTTCCTTCCCTTCCTTTCTTTCATTCTTCCTTCCTTCCTTCCTTCCTTTTTTCTTTTTCTCTCTTCCTTCTTTCCTTCCTTTCTTTCTTTCTTTTCTCTCACCCGGCCACTCCTTCGGTATGGCGCCGTTGTTTTCCGCGTGTTGCGCCACTGTCCATGCATTGTCTGCGCGGCGCTCTCATTTCCATAAGGAAGTCCGCATGCCTGCCCAGGCGTGCGTGTACACTTGCCCGCGTGGGTGTCACCCACCACCACGTTCGGAAAGAACGAACGAGTCCGACGTGGCCGCGTATTTCCTTCGCGGTATACTAGTGGGACACTCCGGTGCTGCATACATGCTGCATACCTGCGCGACGCATTTGCCGGCTCCGCGAGGGTTTCGACAGAGAAACACAAGGTCCCGGCGCGCGCGGGCGCCGTTGCGTAAAACCCGCATCACCAAATGCGGACCCGTATAGCAGGCAACTGATGAAAAAAAGAAAGAAAAACGCGGAACAAAAGAACGAACAATGAAAGAAAGAAACTTTCATTCAAGAAAGCCCGAAAAAGAGTTATAAAGAAGAGAGAGAAGACCGGAAAAACTAACGCGAAAGGAATGAGGTAGTACATGCAACCATTTGTGTCGCAGAAGCAAACAGCGGATACGCCACAGCCGTTTGCCTATGAGCCTCCGCGCGACTCGTACAAGGAATTTGCGAAAGAAGAAAAAAAAAGCAAAACTTTCCGAGAAAAGTTACGCGGTTGGTTTAGGCCAGAAGCGGAGTTGAAGAAAGCTTTAGTAGGAAGGAAGGAGACGGAATGTACGAAGAAAAAAAAAGTAAATTAAAAAGAGCGCCCAAAAATAAGAAATAATACAACAAAAACTAACGCATACGCCCGACGTTTCCGCAAAAGGGGCGACACGTTTTGTCGCCTCCGCCCGATTGTTATACCTTGTTGCTTTCCGTCTACTTGATCTTTTTTCTTGTTTTGGCCACGAAAGAACGCGGTGACGCCTTCCAAGTGACAAAAAAGAAAGAAAAAAGGGCGGTGTTTGGCGAAACGTTCGGTTCGCTTCCTTAAAGATACGCGACCAGGTATAGGCAACTCGGCGCCGGGGCCACACCTACACGTATGCAGATTGTTCCTGCCGCGTTGTGCGGCCAACAGGCAGGACGCAGCAGTTTGCGCAACAGTGCAGCGCGTATTTGCGGAAATGCGCCTTGGAGACGCTGAGGCGGCATTCCTTTCCCGTCTCTGCAACGATGTAGATGCCCGCATAAACGATTAAGCGCTCCGAGGCCACTTTACTCCGTAACACTGACACTTGCAGCGGGCTGTTTTGCCATGCCTGCGATTTCTTTTTTTCTGGCGGCGATATAGTATGTACAGTCGTCACAGTCTCACCGCTTATGTTCAAGTATGCTGCTACAGCAACCAAGTGCCGCATCTAGACACACTGCCGCTTCTACGCGACAGCGTATAAGCGCTCATCATCATCCTGCGTCATTCGAAAAAAAAAAATCATGGAAGTTCCAAATGAAACTAGCGAATTGGGGGAGGATCCAAATAAAGCCAAAGTTGGCGGGGAGGTTCCTCTGATCGGATTATTTCAGAATACAGAAGTAATTCGTCAGTATAAATTAGCCGGCATTAGGGTTCGCACCCACGCCCTCAGCGTGGCACGCGGGCACGAAGCGTACAGTCCACGAAGGGTTATGGTATTCAGTTACGAAAGGCTGCTCGTTAAGAAATGACGACAATAGGTTTCAAGCATGTTATTCTGCAATGCCGAAATCACAGAGAATGTTCGCGGGCCGAATTGCTTTAGTTCAATTACACGAAGTTTCTGAGAATGTCTTGTTAGCTGCAATAATGCACAGCCGGTGGTTGTTCGACCGGTCGTCGATTTGAAATCTGTTTTCCCCATCCATGGTTATCATTCAGTGCCCGTTAATAACCTAATTTGCCAGCATTCTTAGGGGCAGCGGAAGCATGGAGAAAAAGCACGTTCTCTTATGTAAATCGAAACAACCAGCAATAATCTCTATTTGAAAAGCGTTCTCGTTACCACGAAGTTTTTTGCTAATTTTCGGGGTCGCGAACTGATTCGTGGATTTTTACCTGCTGAAGCAACGTAGCGGCCACTATCAAACATGCTGTAGTCAACGACCATGTATTAACTGTTACCGACAGGAGTTTATTAACGAATACCGAAATTTCACTGCTGAGTACATGAGCACTGTATTTTGGCAGCATTGATATGTAGCGGCCGTCTTCACCGGGGATCGAACCCGGTACCCCACGATTGGTATTTGAGTTCCCACGACACGCCTGAAAAAGTGACAACTGAAACAACTGTCTATTAAGGGGAGAAAAAAAAACTTCAGGAATATTTAGGAGGCGCTAAAATAAGAGAGCAATCTAAGGTAGAATTTCCAGCCTAAAACAGCTTTCACATCGCGTTTCTTTTTGACTGTGAGATACTTAACTCTGACACACGGACATGAAATTTAACATACTGCGGAACCTTAGCTGCTAATTTTGAAATAAGCGTTAAATTCTATCATAAAAATTTAAGGAAATAGTACGTTATGGAGAAGTGTACATTTCTTTTTGCGACGTATATACGCCGTTGGTAACTGCTAATGATCCACTCGTGACATTCATGCGTATCAGAAACCTTGCGGAGTTGTGAAAGCGAAAGGTAATAAAGAGGACAGATCACGACAAGCAATCTGTGAACAAAAAAAATCTGAAAGACAATCGCTGGGAAAGTGTCACCATTCAAGTGGCTGTTATAGGGTCAGCAGCCTTTCAGAACAGTGAGTACAGAAGCACTCAGTGCAACCCTGTATATTTTCGCAACTCTGATCTTTGCTTCTTTATCACGCGCATCTATCTAACCGATTAGTCGGAGCTCTCTCGTTTCTGTGGGAAACGGCGGTCGCATATTGTCACACTCGACATCACAGCTCGTGACTGTGATCGCTCAGACCCTTATAATGTAATGGGCGCTGGCCGTACGACTGCGATACGCTTGCAGGTATTGTGAAGTTGTGAAGCAACATTCGAGGCATTCAAGATTAAAGAAGCAAGGTAAGTGAAGCAAGATTCGTGAAAATGCTGTTTGAGCGTACGTTATAAAAGAAGGCGCTTACAGAGGATTCTTGATTACCTATGACTATAGTTCTCGTTTCAGCTCCGTCCCAATGGTCTAACTAACTAACTAACTAACTAACTAACTAACTAACTAACTAACTAACTAACTAACTAACTAACTAACTAACTAACTAACTAACTAACTAACTAACTAACTAACTAACTAACTAACTAACTAACTAACTAACTAACCAGCTAACGGACTAACTAACTAACTCACTAACTAACCAGCTAACTCACTCACTTACTCAAGGCTCACTAATTTGCAAATTAATTGCGTTAACAACCTCGTTTTGTGCCCGCAACAGGAAGCTATCTTCTCTGAGAACGTCCCCTGTCGCAGGTGTTGGAAATGCTGGCGCTCTGTCATTTAATCATATCTTTCCATGACGTGAACGAAAGCGGATAGAACTGGACGAAAGGAGAGTGCACGACCGAAGACAGACGCAATGGCGACGCATTTGACTACTTTAACAAGGAACTTCTACCACGTCACGAAGTGGCACTATTTTAGACGACGATGCATCATCGTAAGCTAACACGTTTAGACTGGGCAAACCTGCGCCAGGAAGAGTCCGCCTATAGCTTTAAAGCGCTGCTCAACGTTCCAGAATCAAAAGTTGCTGTTAGTTTTCGCTTTATAGCGTGCTCATTTCGCAGTCCGCGCAAACCAGGGCAACCTGCGCCCCTTGTTATGACACACGCGCGCGCGCCCGGCTTGCCAGTCCTATAGAGACCACTCAATAATATTCGAGTTGTAGCAATCTTATCAGTGAAAGCATCGTTATCTCTGCTTTCATCTCACTTCTCCTTTGTTTCGACGCTACCCCGCATGGCCACCCGTGCGTGCAAGCGCACGCCCTTATGTATAATAAACGTTGACGGCGTCAATGAAGCGAAAGGGGGAGGGGAGGGGGGTGCCTCCGCCGACAGCTTATCTCTGGCTGGCGCTCCTCGGCGAAATTTGTGCCTCGGTCCTCGCGCCTTATCTGCCTCTCCACAGGCGCCGCGCATCTGATAAGGCGCGGACAAGGCGCCAAATAGGCGCAAGGACCACTTTATGCGGGGAATATAGCGACGTACAAAAAGAGCAAGAGAGCGACACAGGCTTGAGGTGGTGACCTAAATACGTGATGTCCGTCGACCATTGCAGATGTGCCGCCGCTTTGTCCCTTCTCTTTTGAGCGCCTGCGTAAAGGGTGCTGGCATCGGAAGTGGCAATGGAGCGGCCGTACCTCGCTTGAACCTGGCGAAGTAACGTCGATTTTGCATTCCGCGAACACTGCAGTGACTCTAACAGCCTTGTACAAACAGTATACGAAGGCAGAAGAGACTAACTCAACGCTGAGTTAGCTATTAATGTGTTGTAATGCAAAAAATAAAGAATGTGAAAAACGAAAATAGCAGTAGGCCTCATTCATATTAAGATTTATATGTATGTTTGCTGCTGTATTTCGGTGTTCTACTTTCGTATGTAACCCACTCCCCTCTGTAATGCCCTCGCTCCCTGATAGTAATGAAATATACAAATAAATAAATAACAGGCAGTCAGCGGTTAACCACTGATTACTTCTGTGGCACCGTCCTCGATGTTTCGTATGTCAGGAGGTGCGACTGTTTCCGATCATATATTTCCGATTAACCACTCATTAGCTATGTGTTTGTGATTCTTCATCTTAGTTTACATGGCTCCTTCCGTCGACTTATTTACGGTTTCTTGTATTAAAACACTTCGTTCGCTGGTTAAGTACAGCGTTCGTCATTTGAAATGGGAAATACTGCCCGCAATGCGGGAAACACCAAGCATTGTGTCATGCTACAGGGACAGTGCTTAAGCATGCAGGCCGTCCCGAAAATCTCCAGCAGTCAACCTGAGTAGTGGGAGGCCGTGCTAGCTGTTAAGCTCAAGCCTAGAGGACCAAAGACTTCTGGTTCATCAGGTGCAGCAAACAGCTAAGCGAGCCCCGGACTATGGACCCCTCCAAGTCCGGGGGTAACAAAGCTCTTTTATGAATCAAATGATTACCACCACCGCCTTCCTCTCTACTGAAGCACAAGAATTTCAGCCTCACTACAAATAATGCGCTGGTCCTATGCCTACAGGTATGAAATTCCAGATCGAAGTTCATTGCAAACAAACAGCGGGAGGAGGGGAAGACTTAGCCGATATGGCGCGTTACGTGGACACATATTAAGGAAACTGTGCCGAACCTCACTTCAAATCTGAGCTGCAAACAGACATCGTCATCATGAGTTCAGTTCATTATCGGACCATCACCAAACCTTTGAGTCCACTGCAGGAACGAAGCATTCAACACTGACCTCCAAATAAGCTTTGCTAATCACATTTTTTCCTAATCCTAAAGTTTCCTAATTCCATTTCTTTCTTTGTTGCCCCTAGCAACGTTTATCTTTTGTTTGAATTCACTCCGTCACTCTAAGAGGCGCCGCCGCGGTGGCTCAGTGGTTATGGCGCTCGGCTGCTGGCCCGAAAGACGCGGGTTCGAATTTCGATGGAGGAGAAATGCTAGAGGCCCGCGTGCTGTGCGATGTCAGTGCACGTTAAAGAACCCCAGGCGGTAGAAATTTCCGGAGCCCTTCACTGCGGCGTCCCTCACAGCCTGAGTCGCTTCGGGACGCTAAACCCCCACAAACGACAAACCACTCTACGGGGCTGTCGGTTATCGGCCCTCGGCATTAAACGCTTTGGCCTGGTTAATTTCACCTTCTTGATTTCAGCCATAATATCGTCGACTCATATTGGTGACCAGAACTGTAACACTAACTGCGTGTTCCCCTTATGTGTGTTGCGTACTGTATGACACCTTCCCACCGACGAGCAGCATAGGAGGGAGCAACGCCTGCCGATGCGGCGCCGGTCTCGCAAAGGCTTGAGCGACGCGGCGGCTCCGTTACGCAAGCCACCTACGCAGCAGCGCCGCTGTCGTTACACGGCAACACTACGCGGCCCGACAAACTTCCGCGCGCAATGTAGCCATTTCATTGAGCCACGTGCGACGCGCAGTGTTACATAGTGTATATAAAAACTCGACAGCCGCCAGGTCTCCGAGCCTGACGCATGTGTTTGTGTGCTTGCGCGTGGAGAATAGAGAGAGAGGTGGAGAGAGTGAGAAAGAGGGAGGGGGGTCAGGTTGCGCTGCCTTGACCGTGACAGAGGCGACAGAGAGGGACGCACCATTTCCCCCCCCCCCCCCCACCCCCCTCCCCTCATTTCTTATCCTCTATCATTCCGTTCCGTGGCTCGCCCCTATAAACGGTACCTGTATACCCGCCATCTGTCAGGGTCATGCGTCGCCGCCTCGGGCATAGCAACAGCACTCCCGAACGCTTCGTGAAAGCGAAAGAAACAAATAAAGAAAGCGGAAAAAAATGCGAGCGGTCAGGATGATTGTGAACGGAGTGGGCAATAGATACAAAGCGATGATTCCCCTGATTATTTCTTTGTTTATTTTTGTTTTGTAATGCGAAGAATTTACGCGGGCAATCTTTGCACATTCTAGCGGGCCGACTGGTCTCTACAGAATACAGCCGTTATCCCGGAGGGCGCAACAGATGAAGATGAAAACTTGTGAAGATAGAAAAGACAGCTGGTGGTCCAGGAGGACCTGCAAGAAGCCGCCGCGGTGGCTGAGTGGTTATGGCGCTCGGCTGCCGGCCCGAAAGACGCGGGTTCGATCCCGGCCGCGGCGGTCGAATTTCGATGGAGGCGAAATTCTAGAGGACCCGCCGCGGTGGCTCAGTGGTGAGGGCGTTCGATTACTGATCCGGAGTTCCCGGGTTTGAACCCGACCGCGGCGGCTGCGTTTTTATGGAGGAAAAACGCTAAGGCGACCGTGTGCTGTGCGATGTCAGTGCACGTTAAAGATCCCCAGGTGGTCGAAATTATTCCGGAGCCCTCCACTACGGCACCTCTCTCTTCCTTTCTTCTTTCACTCCCCCCTTTATCCCTTCCCTTACGGCGCGGTTCAGGTGTCCAACGATATATGAGACAGATACTGCGCCATATCCGGGCCCAAAAGCCAATTATTATTATTATTATTATTAAATTCTAGAGGCCCGTGTGCTGTGCGATGTCAGTGCACGTAAAAGAACCCCAGATGGTCGAAATTCCCGGACCCCTTCACTACGACGTCCCTCATAGCACGAGTTGCTTTGGGACCTTAAACCCCTATAAACCAAACCAACCCGCAAGATGATGTTGTTGACGAAGAAGAGGAGGAGGAGGATTGTATCGCGAGCATAAAATAAATGAAGGTGTGCTGGGTTAAGTGGAAGCCAGAGGGAGAGGTCTTTGTCCGGCAGTGGACGTGGTAGACCTGATGATGATGATGACGATGAAATTGCCTCGAACGTTGGAGCCGGCCTGGCAGATCAGGGATAATTGGTCTTCCCGACAATTCACGACCCAAGCCAAGCGCTCCGTACGAGGGATGTATGCCTTACGGAAGGAGAAAAAAAAATTTATGTCGAAGATAGCAGATTGATGTCTATCTTAATAGTGTTCCACTCATTGCTACCTAATTTATCCTGTCTGGCTTATCCGTCTTTCCTCCGAGCTCATTTTTGCCATGAACACGAATTCGTAGAACGCGTATGGCGGCTTTGCCACAGCTTCTCTTTGAGAGGAAAGTTTTGAAGATCGCTGTCTATTTTGCTACCTATTTTTCTATTTCGATTCCTAGTCTGTTTTTGCTACCTTTTTGTGTCGGTATATTTGAACTCCCCCACAGGAGATTTAATATCGGAATCCCATCAGCTCCCGTGCTAAAGGAGTTTGCTATTCCCGTTTGAATATTTATTAAATTAAAGCCACTGCCCTGATTTTATTGGTTATTATTTCACAATAGTATAATGTATGAATTGATGTCGTCCATATTTTCTTTTATTCGTTTTTACAACACTCGCAGTGCCGTACCATGACATTATAACTGTGGGCGCAATGTTTCAAAAAAATTCCGCAATTTTCCGCACGACCACGCCTTCTGGCAGCGCCGTTTCGTTCGGAAACGATCCACCAGTTTTTTAATAAATCTAAATAAATCAGATTTTAACCATATCTGCTCGAAAATATTTCGCTCGTATACCTCCGGATTCTGGTCATTGCGAGACGATGTTTAAATGGAAGCTTTATATACTTTGAAATATAAATTCTAGTTTAGTTGTAGTAAATGCTGCACATCTATTTAAGCCATAGATTTATTTCTGTGTTGCTATAGAGAAGGCCAGCAATAACGCCGGCCTCATTTTGGTATCTCAAGAGAGATCGGTCATAATTTATTGAACCTGTGCTACTAATTTACTTCAATGACCTATATTTATTGATAGCTACGCTAACCGAGGTTGTTGGCGTAGGCTGCCAAAGTAGAGCGATATAAACAACGAAAGAAACTAGAAAGGGATAACAAGAAACGAAACATAGAGATAACGGAGATAACGAGCCGCACATAACGATACACGAGAGCCAAAACTCGAACGAGGAAGTGATCTGCTGAACTATACCTACGTCGTCCGTATACACATAACATTAATGGCTGGTCCCCCTCCGTTCAAGGACGCGGCGCGCTATTCTTCCGCATTACAAATCACGCCCCTGCGCAACACTCGGCTACAATGTTTCTAACCCATCATCATGTTGTTTACTTTCGAGATGGCGACATCGTATAACGGCGTCGAGATGCGTGTTCGCGCGGTCGGCGACGTGGCGTAGGAGTTTCGACAGCGCAATTGCGAGCTCGAATTCATTGCCGCTCGTATCGTTTCACGGAAGCACGTCCCGCTAGGGTCGCTCTTTTAGCGCGCCAGACAGCGGGGGAGGCGCCTCAAAGTGGTTCCGGTTATGAGGAGGGCCATAAAACTGTCTCCGCTCCCGCCGTTCGCATTGGAGGCGGTGTAGGAATGACTGGCGTCCTTGAGCCCTTCTTTCACGTCCGCCCTTCTTGCTTTTGGATCAACAAAACAACCCGCTCTCATCGTCTGAATGATGGTCTGCCTTCCTCTTTTGCAAGGATGCCCAAGGGCACCAAAATTACTCTCCCCCCCACCCTAAAAATATGTTCTTTAAAAACGTCTTTATTGCTGCTTCCGAGAGGAAGTAAAGAGGAGATTGGGAGAGTTGTAGCTATAGAGATTGGGGGTCAGCCAGCTAGTTAGGTCGGTTGCCCAATGACAGTGGGACTAGTGGAGTGGGTCGTTATTATATATGAGGAGAAGTTACTGGATGAATTCATCGCTCGCGATCGCAGGAGTTTTGCAGCGTAGGCTTCTTCTATTAGGAAATTCAGTTCGTCTCGTTCTCCGCCAAATACGAGTGCACTTCTCTAGTTGTATATGGAATGATTTTGCGATTGTCGACTTAACTCTCTAGCAGTGCAGTCTCTGCAACTGCGGCAAATTTTACAGATATACATAGAAACAGCTAAGTGTTGGCACATCTAGAAGCCAAGTAGAAATGGGCTGCAGCGTTTAGCGTTGTTTTTTTTTATGTTCTGTGTGGAAGTGTGCCACCTAATACTTGCTCTTTGTTATTTCCTGCAATTCGAAATTAAATGTCGCGCTTATACAAAAGCCACAAGCCGTCTGTACCCTAACTCTGCGAGTCCATTTGGTCGCTTGGAACGCATCACGTAATGCCTTTCGCCGTTTAAAGGTACTCAAGTTATCGAGGCACCTATCTGGATCTATTCAAGCGCTTACTTTTCTCAATGAATAGGAAGGGTTAATTGGTTAATTGGTTTGATCATAGAAGGTTGTGGCCAAGTACTACACCAGGGTGGCCAAATCCTGCTCTGGTGAGGGATAGGGATAGGATAGGGTTAATTGGAGAGGCCTTTGCCCTGCAGTGGGTGTAGTAAGGCTGATGATGATGATGATGATGATGATAGGAAGGGTACATTTTCTTGCTATTTTTCGCTAGCTTAGTGGCTACGATGTTCGGCTACTGAGGTTTACGGCAACGAAGCTGGGCCTCAATGACCCCATTTCTACGGGGCGAAATGTGAACACGCGCGAGTGCTGTGTGTTGCCAGTGCGCGCTAAATAACTCCGTGTCGTCAAAGTTATTACGGAGTCATTCACTTTCGAGATAAACGCTACTGCACTGCACCACCACAGCGCACCATGCCTTACCGAACCGCACCGTACCATACCATACCATGCCGTACCATACCATGCCATACATACCATACCATACAATACCATACCATACCATACCGAACCACACCGTACCGGGCCGAACCGTACCATACCATACCATACCATACCATGCCATACCATATCATACCATGCAATACCATACCATACTATACCATACAATACATTATCATACCGAACCACACCGTACCGGGCCGAACCATACCATACCAGGCCATGCCATACCAGGCCATGCCATACCATACCGAACCACACCGTACCGGGCCGAACCGTACCATACCATACCAGGGCATGTCATGCCATGCCATACCATACCATACCATACAATACCATACCGAACCAGACCGTACCGAGCCGAACCATACCATACCAAACCATACCAGGCCATGCCATACCATATCATACTATACCATATCATACCATACCATAACATATCACACCGTACCACCATACCGTACCATACCGTACCACACCACACCGCACCCCACCCCACCACACCACACCATACCGTACCGTGATCGTACCGTACCGCACCGTACCGTACCACGCCACGTCACACCACGCCATATCTTACTGTACCTAGCGTTGCTCATGTTTATTGCGTGTTTTTGTTTAGTCGCAAAGTCCCCTCTGCTTAGGCCAAAGGTGAGGCTTGTAGTAGGCAAAAATAAATGAATAACACTAAGAACGCTGGGATTGCGGAGTACGATTAAGAGAATGTAGCGCCACGTCGGAGGAAACGAACACGTAGATGTGCAAATGATCAAACAATTAGATGCCCGCGTAGGGCAGTTACATTAAGCCAGTAATTCCGCACCTTCACGTCGTGAAACCTTGCGGGGCAGGTTTCTTGAGACCAGCGATACTGGACGGCGAATTACCCGAGGGCACGCTCCTATATGCTGCCGCTCCAACAGCACGGCACACTTCATTACGCAAAACCAACCTTCTCCTCAGCAAAAAAAAAAAAAAAAAAAATATAGATCGTTTTATTTCCCGCAATGCCTTCCTCATCGACCGAGCAGCCGCAATAAACTGAGATGCGAATCTAAGGCGCATACGTCGATTCAGAACCACAGAACGCACTGCAGCGGGACCCAATTGCGCAATGAAATGGGGCTTGGAGAGACACGTCCCAAGAAATAAGAAAGAAAAATCGACCGTGGGGAAAAGAGCTGCGCAGACAACTTCCTGCACGTGCGTTCGAGGGGACGTACTACGCATGACGAAATGCCAACTTGCGCGCTTCATTTGTAACACAAGAAGGCACCGCCGGGTTTCGAAACACTCTCTACACTCGGCCTATATCACGGTCCACTGGCTAACCGACGCGGAAGGTCGGATATCATATTGCACCGCCGTCGCCGCAGCGCCATATAGGACTTTCCGCTGTGGACAAGAGTGGCCACTTTCGGCAGTGTAGTCAAAGCGTAGAGTTTTTGTGATAGTAAACTGAAAAAGTGACCGCAAAGCAGCTCGTTGCCTGTATTTCAACGCGAGAGAGCGTTAAAGGCCCCGTTCACTAGAAAATCCGGTGTCAGCTTTATCGCCGTGGTCGTTGTGAGCGAAAGATCATGAGCATGAATCTGGCAGGTGGGGCCCAGACCTAGGAGGCAGGTGGGCCGCCTAGGTCACGTGACCTTGCGGCGTCGTCACAACCTGCAAACAATGGCAGGTGGGAGTTATATTAATGATTGGTCGCTCGGGAAGAACAACCTGTGTCACACAAGCCCCACCGGTGGCAGCACCTGCCATCGCAGGGCAGTGGCGCATCGCTTAACCGCTGCACCACTGCGCCAAAGTGTGGCATGAGGAGCCCCAGCGATATATGAATGCAAAGTACAGAATGACCAATGGCATATATGGTCGTTAACCCATTAACGATATCGCGTCACACCCTTAACGCGGAGCTTTAATGTCCCCTCGTATTTTTGGTGCAAGTGGACGTATGCGTACTGGCTTCTAAGAACAGGGTGCGACCATACACTGGGCTTGGTACATGGAATGAACTGTGGGTAAGATCTGTACATGTCTTCAAGTTTAGCGCGCGATATGTGCAGCATTGCGGAAGTACTTCATTTCTTGCTTTCTGAGTTGTGGTACCGCTTCTTTTTATTTATATCTCTTTTTTTCAGCAAGCACGCAGAGTACCGGCGGGATGGATAGACTGGCTAAACATGTCAGGGGCGTTATGACAGAGAGGCTACCCCTACGGCTAAACGCACATTTTCACAGGACGGCTTTAAGACGGACCATTATGGAAAGGAGAACGCAGCTCCGAAGAAAACGAATATCTAAAGAATGGAAGTGACTGAGATGAGAATGCATAAAAGGGTGGACAGAGTGACCAGGAGGGATCACGGAGTGGGGAATGACCATATAGGCGCGCGGTTAAAACGGCTAACATATATGAGCGAAGCTATGCTGCAATGGGCGAAAAACGTCGAAGTGTCTGGACTTCGAGACAAATTGGTAAAAAAGCAATACTGCGGAGACACGAAGAGTTTACGTGAAACGGCTCCGAAGTGGGTTCGAGGGAACAGGGTAAAAAAAGAGCATGAAATGAACGCGCTGCCCGGCCCAACCATAGCGTCTGGGCTCCGAGTGAAAACGATAGTCAAATTCCCCCTGCACAAAACGCAGTGCGCTTAAACAGCGCAGCTCTGAGGTCAGATCACGAAAACTAGAGAAAATCAAGCACCAAATAGAAGCATTCACACACGAAGAACTTACAGACGACACTGAAGGGAAAAGAACACCGAACAGAAGTTGGAAAGAACTGTTGGATTTTCGGGAAAAGAAGCAGCTGAAGGTCCATGGGGTCAGATCAGGACAGGAAGCGGTGGAAGGCACCTATTGGAAGCAGCGTCGGCCCCACGTAGACATGTGGGACAGTGGGGTAAGCTGACGGCCGAACATACATTACACCAGGACAAGAGCAGCTCTGTCTGGTCGACAGACAGACAGACAGACAGACAGACAGACAGACAGACAGACAGACAGACAGACAGACAGACAGACAGACAGACAGACAGACAGACGGACGGACGGACGGACGGACGGACGGACGGACAGACAGACAGACAGACAGACAGACAGACAGACAGACAGACAGACAGACAGACAGACAGACAGACAGACGGACGGACGGACGGACGGACGGACGGACGGACAGACAGACAGACAGACAGACAGACAGACAGACAGACAGACACAGACAGACGGAAAGACGGACGGACGGACGGACGGACGGACGGACGGACGGACGGACAGACAGACAGACAGACAGACAGACAGACAGACAGACGGACGGGCGGACAGACAGACAGACAGACAGAGACAGACAGACAGAGACAGACAGACAGACAGACGGACAGACGGACAGACGGACGGACGGACGGACAGACAGACAGACAGACAGAGTCAGACATACATACATACATTTTTTTTTTACACTTACTTGTTGAAATGTATTGCGATTACTTATGATTGTACCCCCCCCCCCCTATGTAATACCCTCTTCTGGAGGGCCTTTAGGGGTAACTTGAATAAAAAAAAATACATACATACATACATACATACATACATACATACATACATACATACATACATACATACATACATACATACATACATACATACATACATACATACATACATACATACATACATACATACATACAGACAGACAGACAGACAGACAGACAGACAGACAGACAGACAGACAGTCAGACGGACGGACGGACGGACGGACGGACGGACGGACGGACTGACGGACAGACAGACAGGACAAAAAGACGGACGGGACGGAGAGACAGACAGACGGACGGACATACAGACAGACAGACAGACGAAAGGACGGACGGACGGAGAGACGGACGGACGGACGGACAGGTGAAAACTCTAGTCCCTGATCTTTTCATATTCATATTCACATTCCTCACTCACGCTGGTGCTGGCTTACCAAATAATCATGGTACACATAACTTTAACGAGTTCGGATACAAACTTAGTAGCTAGCTCCCTCCCTCCATACTATGGACAGAAGTCATGTTATCCTCCCATTAAGGAGATTTATGCGCAACAGTCCTACCCCCCCCCCCCCCCTCCCACAAAAGAAACAGCGCTGTTTAGCACGGATGCCTTCATGATCTTATGCTCTCCTCGTCTTAGCAGCGTCTCCTTGTACCTTCTAAGAAGAAAACTCCCGCAATAGTTTACACCACCGACGTCAATTCTGACAGCTCATTGCTTAGCATTGCGTTCTTATCTTCTTAATGATAGCGCATGCAGAAAAGCAGGAAAAACGGGAGGCCAGGTAAGCTGTCAGAAGCAGATAAACAAGGCAGCATTAGTTAAACGCTGCTACGTATGCTTTTGCATACCAGGCACACGTGAGCATGTTTTCGCGAAGGTAGTGGCTATTCACAAGCCAGACGACTGCGCACCAAGGTCGCGTGAATAACTTTGCGTTCGACGCTGCCTGTTACCGCACGGTGGCTTAGCGAGCTGCAATCGACGCACAACCGAGACAGGAAAGCCCAGAAACGCGTGCGACATCTTGAAGGGGCAAGCACCCCGCACCACAAAATGCGTCTAGACACACCAGCGGTTAATTTTACAAGCACAACTGAATAAAATCTGACACAGGAATGCACTTAAGACGTGTTTGTGGAATGGACGGCACCGAGATGTACTCCACAGACCTAAGAGGAATGCGTCTGATTTTCCTGTCCTCGTGCCGTGACGTTGACCCAATAGAAACCGACAGGAAACCTTGGCTACCAGCCGTACAACCTTGACCG